>NC_056730.1:913829861-913844861 GCF_019279795.1 Protopterus annectens
ATTTTGTCAGCCACAATCCCCCTATGTTTGCCTGCACTTCAGAAAAATAAATGCCGAACAAGAGGGTGCCCAGGACTGAGCCCTGTGGGACACCGCCGTGACCGGCTTAGAGTCTGACATGGCACCAGCAACTCTAACCCTGTGGGTTCTGTCCTTGAGCCAGTTTGCAACCCATCTTGTGACATATGGGTTTACATCTAAGCTGGTGAGCTTTTCTATGATGCCCGAGTGGGGTATTGTGTCGAACGCTTTTGCTAGGTCAAGGTAGGCTGTGTGAACTGCCTTACCCTCATCAATGGCCTTAGCGACTGTTTTGAAAAAGTCGACCAAGTTCAAGAGGCAGGATCTGCCCTTGACAAAGCCAAATTGGTTAGGATCCAGTGTCTGTAGGTCCCCAATGTCTTTATTTATGAGTTCCATTATGATCCTCTCCATAGCCTTGCAGACAAGGCTCGTCAAGCTTATGGGGTGGTAATTTCCAGGGTCCGTAGAAGCACCGCCTTTGTGAAGTGGGACCTCAGTTGCCGTACGCCATTCTTTGGGTACGTATCCTGTAGTAAGGCTAAGATTAAACAGCAGCCTTATGTGTGGGTTTAGTTCCTCATTGAGTTCGTGTAGCACACAGCCGGGGACACCGTCCGGTCCCATTGATGCTGTGTTTTTTGCTTTAGAGAGGGCGGCTCTCACCTGGGCATCTGAGATGTTTGGGAGGCTAGACTCTGGTGGGATAGATATTTCTCCTTTTGGGGGGGAGGGAGAAATTTGCACTGAACCTGTCTGCCAGTATGTTGGCAATGTCTGTGGGTTCAGTGATTTTTGTATAATTTTGGACTAATTCTGAGCATATCTGGGAGTTTCCACCCAGGTTTCTAACATAGCTAAAGAAGGCCTTATGATTGTCTTTTGTGTCTTTAGCGATTTTTCTCTCAAAGTTGGCCTTGGATGATTTTATGAGTGATCGTAGTTTTTTGCTAGTATTGATCAGAGATGCCTTCCCTTTTAGGGATTTTGCTCTGTCATGTAGTAGCTTTCTCCTCTTGTTGTAGAGTTTGTTTATGGCTGGGGTCCACCAGATGGGGCACCTGCCTTTGGTGGAAAGGGTCTTGATTTTATTAGGGATTGCTTGATCCATACATTCCTGGAGGTGCTCGTAAAAGGCATTTGTAAGGGTTTTAGCAGCGTGGGTTTTGGTTTCCACTGGCTCAGGGGCCTTGAAGGATACCACTCCAGTCTTAAGAAGTGTGAAGTTAGCTTTTGAGAAGTTCTTCACTGTGGTCTTTTTTGCTGGGGTTGGGGGCGGGATGTGGATTTCTAGTGAGATTAATTTATGGTCTGATCTCACCAATGAGGGATATACTTCCAGTGTGGAGCATTTTGTCCCCATGTTTGTGATGATCAGGTCTAGTATATTTTCTCCTCTTGTGGGAATGGTGACTAGTTGTTCCATAGCATTTGAGTTTATGAACTCCAGGAACCTTTGGGCTAGGGTGTTGGGGCTTGAGTAATGTTCCCAGTCTATGTTTGAGTAGTTGAAGTCACCCAATATGATGGTGTTTGGAGAGACATTCATACTCTCCAGTGTCTTCAGGAAGGCTGTGTGGGTTTCCTGAGTTTGAGAGGGTGGTCTGTAGCATGCTAAAAATTGTAGGGCAGTTTTACCTATGGTTAATTGCACCTGGATGGTCTCCGATGCTTCGTGCGTTGCCACTAACCTGGAGGTGTGGGTATCCTTTATGAATATGGATACTCCCCCTCCTTTTGTGGTTCGGTCCGGATTTTGGGGCCGGAACGCATGATATGAGGTATAACCTGATAGTGCTGGGGTGCTTTCAGGAGCCTTGAACCAGGTTTCAGTCACAGCACAGACATCGATGTTCTCCATACTGAGGAGGGCTTTGAGGGCGTGCATCTTGAGGTTTAGACTTCTGGCATTGAGCAGTATTACCCTTAGTTTTTTTCCATTTTTGTTTTCTAGGGTGGTAGGTTTATCATTTGAGCCTTGCCTAAAAAAGGCACTATGGGGTGGCAAGAGCCTTTGCCAATATTCGAAGCCCAGGGTGACAGGTGCAAGCCATCCCTTGCGAAGCAGCGTGGCTTGTCAAGCATGTCATCCCAAGCAGACAGACATTGGATCCCCTTAGAATGACACCAGTAATTAAGCCAATTATTAAAGCTGATCATTTTGTCTCTGTATTGTGGCATCATTCTTGGTGAGGGTAGGATACTGCTCAGGGTCAGGGTCATACCGGCCTGGGCTACATAATCTGAGAGCTCCTCTATGTCTCTTTTCATGTAGTTCAGGGAGGTACATCTCAGGTCGTTCACACCGGCATGGACAATGACTGAGTCATACTTGTACTTGCTGTGGAGTGACCTGAGTGCTTGTGTTATGTGGCGGATTCTAGCGCCTGACAGGCAGCTTACTGTGATCTTTTCCTTGTTCAGTCTGGTGAGTGGGACGTCAGTGTGTCTGACTATGGAGTCACCTATAACAAGTGTGTCTGGCATTGTGTTTGGCCTTAAGGGCTGTGACTGTTTAGCACACTGACTTTGAGAACTATGTGTTGCATGTCTTATGTCTTGAGGTGGCAGTTGCTTGGGTGTCTGCTTTGGAGGCCTCTGTAATTTTGGTAGATTTTTGATCAGTATGTCTTTGTGTGTTTATGTGTTTGTTTTGCAGTTGTAATAGTTCTATGTGAAACTGGGTTTGTGGTGTGCGTGGTTTCCTTCTCCTCCTGTCTGGTCTTGCCAGTCCTGAGTTGAGAGAGCTCAGCCTCCAGTTTGGCTATATAGTTGCATCTCTCACATGTATTTGTGTATTGTGGGAGAAGGAGTGGGTTGTCTGTGTACATGAGGCAATTGTAACATTGCCTCAAGATGCCCAGATTCACCAGCTGAACAGGAGAGGACGCTAGCAACTGACCCTTCGACATGCTAGAAGAAGTGAAAAAGTTTGCTGTGTAACTGAGTCAGAAGGGACCTATAGTGAAATGCGTACTCAAGGGGATTCTAGGCTAATGTAGTACTTTGTTTAGTATATAAGTACTTTACCTATATAAAAATGCTTTAGGAGAAAGTGCTGAGCTTTTGAGATAGAGAATAGACTGTTTAGACTGCAAGTAGAGAAGTTCTAAGGGAAAAATTGAAGAGCAGACTTTACGGAGCCAGGAATAGTTTAACCTTGTTTAACCGGCGCTGCCCGATGGTGCTCTATGGGCAACTCCGCGCTAAATCACGCAAAAGCACGCTAAAGTGGGCTTTATAGCAGGGGGTTGAAAAGAGCTAGGAATTGACCCAAAATGGCCAATAGACTACAAGTTTCTGGCTGGTACCACTCCTCTAGGGACAAATAGGCTGCTCAGTGCTCCCCACTCCCACTGGTAAACAAAGAAGCTTCCTTTTATCCAAATAAGGATATGGAATAGCACAGGAACCAAGACAAAGCCCAGAGATCAGCAAACTCTGAAGACTGGACTATTCTAGTTCAGTAAGGTGGGAAAACAAGAATTTTTTGTTTTTTTGTTTTTGTCTTTTTTGCAGAAAACAGAGGAAAAACAGACAGTAAATGCTATAAATGCTTTTAATCGGCTAGCGCACTTGAGTTTGTTAGCCTACAGGTAAAATTAAGCAACAAATAACTTTTTAAAAGTGCAAAACAGTTAATCAACACAAAAACAGTTTAAATAGAATGCAGAGCTGTATAAACAGGCGAAAATGCAGTCACTAAGCAGTAAATAATCAAAAAGCCAGAAAAAAATACTTAAATCAGTTATAGCAAATACAGTTATAACAAATGCTATGAAATATACTGTATATTTCCAAAATGTTTGAGAAGGACAGTCAGAACACAAGAAGGTTCAGGCGAAGGAGAAAAAAAAAAAAAAAAAAAGTTTTGTTTTACTTTTTGAAAGGGAAAAAGGAGGAACAGATCAAATGTTCTCTCTGTATTAGGCAGAATGAGCTAATGACACTAGACTGGGAGGTGTGTCACAGTAGGGGCGGGCAACTGCAAAGCCACCAAGTATAAGAGCAAGACACCAACAGGGAGGGAGGGTGGGACAAAATAGCCTACAGACAGCAAGCACTAGAGAGACAAATGAAAATTTTAAACAGATAAGGATTTGTGAAGATACTGAATAGACAAAGTGCTTTATATATATTAAATTTTAAAAACAGTAATCTGTAAAAATAATAAAAAAAAATCAAGATACTTATATTTTGAGCTCAGTTGCGGTCAACAACTTCTCCAGTCTGCACTGTGTAAAGACAGAAACCCTATCAAAGTTAGGGCTTAAAAACCAGAACAGCTTCTTTTTTTTTTTTACAAGAACACAAAAGAACCAGCCCCCACTAGCCAAAAGATAATTACACAGAGGAAATGTTTCAGTTTACACAATAGCCTACAGACAGCAAGCACTAGAGAGACAAATGAAAGTTTTTAAACAGATAAGGATTTGTGAAGATACTGAATAGACAAAGTGCTATATATATATATTAAATTTTAAAAACAGTAATCTGTAAAAATAATCAAAAAAAAATCAAGATACTTATATTTTGAGCTCAGTTGCGGTCAACAACTTCTCCAGTCTGCACTGTGTGTAAAAGACAGAAACCCTATCAAAGTTAGGGCTTAAAAACCAGAACAGCTTCTTTTTTTTTTTTTTTACAAGAACACAAAAGAACCAGCCCCCACTAGCCAAAAGATAATTACACAGAGGAAATGTTTCAGTTTACACAATAGCCTACAGACAGCGAGCACTAGAGAGACAAATTAAAGTTTTTAAACAGATAAGGATTTGTGAAGATACTGAATAGACAAAGTGCTTTATATATATTAAATTTTAAAAACAGTAATCTGTATAAATAATAAAAAAAAATCAAGATACTTATATTTTGAGCTCAGTTGCGGTCAACAACTTCTCCAGTCTGCACTGTGTGTAAAGACAGAAACCCTATCAAAGTTAGGGCTTAAAAACCAGAACAGCTTCTTTTTTTTTTTACAAGAACACAAAAGAACCAGACCCACTAGCCAAAAGATAGTTACGCAGAGGGAGTGCTGCAGTTTACACAATAGCCTACAGACAGCAAGCACTAGAGAGACAAATGAAAGTTTGTAAACAGATAAGGATTTGTGAAGATACTGAATAGACAAAGTGGTATATATATATATTAAATTTTAAAACAGTAATCTGTAAAAATAATCAAAAAAATCAAGATACTTATATTTTGAGCTCAGTTGCGGTCAACAACTTCTCCAGTCTGCACTGTGTAAAGACAGAAACCCTATCAAAGTTAGGGCTTAAAAACCAGAACAGCTTCTTTTTTTTTTTACAAGAACACAAAAGAACCAGACCCACTAGCCAAAAGATAATTACACAGAGGAAATGTTTCAGTTTACACAATAGCCTACAGACAGCAAGCACTAGAGAGACAAATGAAAGTTTTTAAACAGATAAGGATTTGTGAAGATACTGAATAGACAAAGTGCTTTATATATATTAAATTTTAAAATAGTAATCTGTAAAAATAATAAAAAATCAAGATACTTATATTTTGAGCTCAGTTGCGGTCAACAACTTCTCCAGTCTGCACTGTGTAAAGACAGAAACCCTATCAAAGTTAGGGCTTAAAAACCAGAACAGCTTCTTTTTTTTTTTACAAGAACACAAAAGAACCAGCCCCCACTAGCCAAAAGATAATTACACAGAGGAAATGTTTCAGTTTACACAATAGCCTACAGACAGCAAGCACTAGAGAGACAAATTAAAGTTTTTAAACAGATAAGGATTTGTGAAGATACTGAATAGACAAAGTGCTTTATATATATATTAAATTTTAAAAACAGTAATCTGTAAAAATAATAAAAAAAAATCAAGATACTTATATTTTGAGCTCAGTTGCGGTCAACAACTTCTCCAGTCTGCACTGTGTAAAGACAGAAACCCTATCAAAGTTAGGGCTTAAAAACCAGAACAGCTTCTTTTTTTTTTTTACAAGAACTCAAAAGAACCAGCCCCTACTAGCCAAAAGATAATTACACAGAGGAAATGTTTCAGTTTACACAATAGCCTACAGACAGCAAGCACTAGAGAGACAAATGAAAGTTTTTAAACAGATAAGGATTTGTGAAGATACTGAATAGACAAAGTGCTATATATATATATTAAATTTTAAAAGCAGTAATCTGTAAAAATAATCAAAAAAAATCAAGATACTTATATTTTGAGCTCAGTTGCGGTCAACAACTTCTCCAGTCTGCACTGTGTGTAAAGACAGAAACCCTATCAAAGTTAGGGCTTAAAAACCAGAACAGCTTCTTTTTTTTTTTTTACAAGAACACAAAAGAACCAGCCCCCACTAGCCAAAAGATAATTACACAGAGGAAATGTTTCAGTTTACACAATAGCCTACAGACAGCAAGCACTAGAGAGACAAATGAAAGTTTTTAAACAGATAAGGATTTGTGAAGATACTGAATAGACAAAGTGCTTTATATATATTAAATTTTAAAAACAGTAATCTGTAAAAATAACTAAAAATCAAGATACTTATATTTTGAGCTCAGTTGCGGTCAACAACTTCTCCAGTCTGCACTGTGTGTAAAGACAGAAACCCTATCAAAGTTAGGGCTTAAAAACCAGAACAGCTTCTTTTTTTTTTTTACAAGAACACAAAAGAACAAGCCCCCCACTAGCCAAAAGATAATTACACAGAGGAAATGTTTCAGTTTACACAATAGCCTACAGACAGCAAGCACTAGAGAGACAAATGAAAGTTTTTAAACAGATAAGGATTTGTGAAGATACTGAATAGACAAAGTGCTTTATATATATTAAATTTTAAAAACAGTAATCTGTAAAAATAATCAAAAAAATCAAGATACTTATATTTTGAGCTCAGTTGCAGTCAACAACTTCTCCAGTCTGCACTGTGTGTAAAGACAGAAACCCTATCAAAGTTAGGGCTTAAAAACCAGAACAGCTTCTTTTTTTTTTTACAAGAACACAAAAGAACCAGCCCCCACTAGCCAAAAGATAATTACACAGAGGAAATGTTTCAGTTTACACAATAGCCTACAGACAGCAAGCACTAGAGAGACAAATGAAAGTTTTTAAACAGATAAGGATTTGTGAAGATACTGAATAGACAAAGTGCTTTATATATATTACATTTTAAAATAGTAATCTGTAAAAATAATAAAAATCAAGATACTTATATTTTGAGCTCAGTTGCGGTCAACAACTTCTCCAGTCTGCACTGTGTGTAAAGACAGAAACCCTATCAAAGTTAGGGCTTAAAACCAGAACAGCTTCTTTTTTTTTTTTTACAAGAACACAAAAGAACCAGCCCCACTAGCCAAAAGATAATTACACAGAGGAAATGTTTCAGTTTACACAATAGCCTACAGACAGCAAGCACTAGAGAGTCAAATGAAATTTTTAAACAGATAAGGATTTGTGAAGATACTGAATAGACAAAGTGCTTTATATATATTAAATTTTAAAAACAGTAATCTGTAAAAATAATAAAAAAATCAAGATACTTATATTTTGAGCTCAGTTGCGGTCAACAACTTCTCCAGTCTGCACTGTGTGTAAAGACAGAAACCCTATCAAAGTTAGGGCTTAAAAACCAGAACAGCTTCTTTTTTTTTTTTACAAGAACACAAAAGAACCAGCCCCCACTAGCCAAAAGATAATTACACAGAGGAAATGTTTCAGTTTACACAATAGCCTACAGACAGCAAGCACTAGAGAGACAAATGAAAGTTTTTAAACAGATAAGGATTTGTGAAGATACTGAATAGACAAAGTGCTTTATATATATTAAATTTTAAAAACAGTAATCTGTAAAAATAATAAAAAAATCAAGATACTTATATTTTGAGCTCAGTTGCGGTCAACAACTTCTCCAGTCTGCACTGTGTAAAGACAGAAACCCTATCAAAGTTAGGGCTTAAAAACCAGAACAGCTTCTTTTTTTTTTTTTACAAGAACACAAAAGAACCAGCCCCCACTAGCCAAAAGATAATTACACAGAGGAAATGTTTCAGTTTACACAATAGCCTACAGACAGCAAGCACTAGAGAGACAAATGAAAGTTTTTAAACAGATAAGGATTTGTGAAGATACTGAATAGACAAAGTGCTTTATATATATATTAAATTTTAAAAACAGTAATCTGTAAAAATAATAAAAAAAATCAAGATACTTATATTTTGAGCTCAGTTGCGGTCAACAACTTCTCCAGTCTGCACTGTGTAAAGACAGAAACCCTATCAAAGTTAGGCCTTAAAAACCAGAACAGCTTCTTTTTTTTTTTTACAAGAACACAAAAGAACCAGCCCCCACTAGCCAAAAGATAATTACACAGAGGAAATGTTTCAGTTTACACAATAGCCTACAGACAGCAAGCACTAGAGAGACAAATGAAAGTTTTTAAACAGATAAGGATTTGTGAAGATACTGAATAGACAAAGTGCTTTATATATATTAAATTTTAAAACAGTAATCTGTAAAAATAATCAAAAAAAATCAAGATACTTATATTTTGAGCTCAGTTGCGGTCAACAACTTCTCCAGTCTGCACTGTGTGTAAAGACAGAAACCCTATCAAAGTTAGGGCTTAAAAACCAGAACAGCTTCTTTTTTTTTTACAAGAACACAAAAGAACCAGCCCCCACTAGCCAAAAGATAATTACACAGAGGAAATGTTTCAGTTTACACAATAGCCTACAGACAGCAAGCACTAGAGAGACAAATGAAAGTTTTTAAACAGATAAGGATTTGTGAAGATACTGAATAGACAAAGTGCTTTATATATATTAAATTTTAAAAACAGTAATCTGTAAAAATAATAAAAAAAAATCAAGATACTTATATTTTGAGCTCAGTTGCGGTCAACAACTTCTCCAGTCTGCACTGTGTGTAAAAGACAGAAACCCTATCAAAGTTAGGGCTTAAAAACCAGAACAGCTTCTTTTTTTTTTTTACAAGAGCACAAAAGAACCAGCCCCCCACTAGCCAAAAGATAATTACACAGAGGAAATGTTTCAGTTTACACAATAGCCTACAGACAGCAAGCACTAGAGAGACAAATGAAAGTTTTTAAACAGATAAGGATTTGTGAAGATACTGAATAGACAAAGTGCTTTATATATATTAAATTTTCAAAACAGTAATCTGTAAAAATAATAAAAAAAATCAAGATACTTATATTTTGAGCTCAGTTGCAGTCAACAACTTCTCCAGTCTGCACTGTGTAAAGACAGAAACCCTATCAAAGTTAGGGCTTAAAAACCAGAACAGCTTCTTTTTTTTTTTTACAAGAACACAAAAGAACCAGCCCCCACTAGCCAAAAGATAATTACACAGAGGAAATGTTTCAGTTTACACAATAGCCTACAGACAGCAAGCACTAGAGAGACAAATGAAAGTTTTTAAACAGATAAGGATTTGTGAAGATACTGAATAGACAAAGTGCTTTATATATATTAAATTTTAAAAACAGTAATCTGTAAAAATAATAAAAATCAAGATACTTATATTTTGATCTCAGTTGCGGTCAACAACTTCTCCAGTCTGCACTGTGTGTAAAGACAGAAACCCTATCAAAGTTAGGGCTTAAAAACCAGAACAGCTTCTTTTTTTTTTTTACAAGAACACAAAAGAACCAGCCCCCACTAGCCAAAAGATAATTACACAGAGGAAATGTTTCAGTTTACACAATAGCCTACAGACAGCAAGCACTAGAGAGACAAATGAAAGTTTTTAAACAGATAAGGATTTGTGAAGATACTGAATAGACAAAGTGCTTTATATATATTAAATTTTAAAAACAGTAATCTGTAAAAATAATAAAAAAATCAAGATACTTATATTTTGAGCTCAGTTGCGGTCAACAACTTCTCCAGTCTGCACTGTGTGTAAAGACAGAAACCCTATCAAAGTTAGGGCTTAAAAACCAGAACAGCTTCTTTTTTTTTTACAAGAACACAAAAGAACCAGCCCCCACTAGCCAAAAGATAATTACACAGAGGAAATGTTTCAGTTTACACAATAGCCTACAGACAGCAAGCACTAGAGAGACAAATGAAAGTTTTAAACAGATAAGGATTTGTGAAGATACTGAATAGACAAAGTGCTTTATATATATTAAATTTTAAAACAGTAATCTGTAAAAATAATAAAAAAATCAAGATACTTATATTTTGAGCTCAGTTGCGGTCAACAACTTCTCCAGTCTGCACTGTGTGTAAAGACAGAAACCCTATCAAAGTTAGGGCTTAAAAACCAGAACAGCTTCTTTTTTTTTTTTACAAGAACACAAAAGAACCAGCCCCACTAGCCAAAAGATAATTACACAGAGGAAATGTTTCAGTTTACACAATAGCCTACAGACAGCAAGCACTAGAGAGACAAATGAAAGTTTTTAAACAGATAAGGATTTGTGAAGATACTGAATAGACAAAGTGCTTTATATATATTAAATTTTAAAAACAGTAATCTGTAAAAATAATCAAAACATCAAGATACTTATATTTTGAGCTCAGTTGCGGTCAACAACTTCTCCAGTCTGCACTGTGTAAAGACAGAAACCCTATCAAAGTTAGGGCTTAAAAACCAGAACAGCTTCTTTTTTTTTTTACAAGAACACAAAAGAACCAGCCCCCACTAGCCAAAAGATAATTACACAGAGGAAATGTTTCAGTTTACACAATAGCCTACAGACAGCAAGCACTAGAGAGACAAATGACATTTTTAAACAGATAAGGATTTGTGAAGATACTGAATAGACAAAGTGCTTTATATATATTAAATTTTAAAAACAGTAATCTGTAAAAATAATAAAAAAAAATCAAGATACTTATATTTTGAGCTCAGTTGCGGTCAACAACTTCTCCAGTCTGCACTGTGTAAAGACAGAAACCCTATCAAAGTTAGGGCTTAAAAACCAGAACAGCTTCTTTTTTTTTTTACAAGAACACAAAAGAACCAGCCCCCACTAGCCAAAAGATAATTACACAGAGGAAATGTTTCAGTTTACACAATAGCCTACAGACAGCAAGCACTAGAGAGACAAATGAAAGTTTTTAAACAGATAAGGATTTGTAAAGATACTGAATAGACAAAGTGCTTTATATATATTAAATTTTAAAAACAGTAATCTGTAAAAATAATAAAAATCAAGATACTTATATTTTGATCTCAGTTGCGGTCAACAACTTCTCCAGTCTGCACTGTATAAAGACAGAAACCCTATCAAAGTTAGGGCTTAAAAACCAGAACAGCTTCTTTTTTTTTTACAAGAACACAAAAGAACCAGCCCCCACTAGCCAAAAGATAATTACACAGAGGAAATGTTTCAGTTTACACAATAGCCTACAGACAGCAAGCACTAGAGACAAATGAAAGTTTTAAACAGATAAGGATTTGTGAAGATACTGAATAGACAAAGTGCTTTATATATATTAAATTTTAAAACAGTAATCTGTTGTGGTCAACAACTTCTCCAGTCTGCACTGTGTGTAGAGACAAACCTATCAAGTTAGGGCTTAAAAAAAAAAACAGCTTCTTTTTTTTTTTTTTTTTTAAAAGAATAGCCTACAGACAGCAAGCACTAGAGAGACAAATGAAAGTTTTAAACAGATAAGGATTTGTGAAGATACTGAATAGACAAAGTGCTTTATATATATTAAATTTTAAAAACAGTAATCTGTAAAAATAATCAAAAAAAATCAAGATACTTATATTTTGAGCTCAGTTGCGGTCAACAACTTCTCCAGTCTGCACTGTGTGTAAAGACAGAAACCCTATCAAAGTTAGGGCTTAAAACCAGAACAGCTTCTTTTTTTTTTACAAGAACACAAAAGAACCAGCCCCCACTAGCCAAAAGATAATTACACAGAGGAAATGTTTCAGTTTACACAATAGCCTACAGACAGCAAGCACTAGAGAGACAAATGAAAGTTTTTAAACAGATAAGGATTTGTGAAGATACTGAATAGACAAAGTGCTTTATATATATTAAATTTTAAAAACAGTAATCTGTAAAAATAATAAAAAAAATCAAGATACTTATATTTTGAGCTCAGTTGCGGTCAACAACTTCTCCAGTCTGCACTGTGTGTAAAGACAGAAACCCTATCAAAGTTAGGGCTTAAAAACCAGAACAGCTTCTTTTTTTTTTTTACAAGAACACAAAAGAACCAGCCCCCACTAGCCAAAAGATAATTACACAGAGGAAATGTTTCAGTTTACACAATAGCCTACAGACAGCAAGCACTAGAGAGACAAATGAAAGTTTTTAAACAGATAAGGATTTGTGAAGATACTGAATAGACAAAGTGCTTTATATATATTAAATTTTAAAAACAGTAATCTGTAAAAATAATAAAAAAAAATCAAGATACTTATATTTTGAGCTCAGTTGCAGTCAACAACTTCTCCAGTCTGCACTGTGTGTAAAGACAGAAACCCTATCAAAGTTAGGGCTTAAAAACCAGAACAGCTTCTTTTTTTTTTTTTACAAGAACACAAAAGAACCAGCCCCACTAGCCAAAAGATAATTACACAGAGGAAATGTTTCAGTTTACACAATAGCCTACAGACAGCAAGCACTAGAGAGACAAATGAAAGTTTTTAAACAGATAAGGATTTGTGAAGATACTGAATAGACAAAGTGCTTTATATATATTAAATTTTAAAACAGTAATCTGTAAAAATAATCAAAAAATCAAGATACTTATATTTTGAGCTCAGTTGCGGTCAACAACTTCTCCAGTCTGCACTGTGTGTAAAGACAGAAACCCTATCAAAGTTAGGGCTTAAAAACCAGAACAGCTTCTTTTTTTTTTACAAGAACACAAAAGAACCAGCTCCCACTAGCCAAAAGATAATTACACAGAGGAAATGTTTCAGTTTACACAATAGCCTACAGACAGCAAGCACTAGAGAGACAAATGAAAGTTTTTAAACAGATAAGGATTTGTGAAGATACTGAATAGACAAAGTGCTTTATATATATTAAATTTTAAAAACAGTAATCTGTAAAAATAATCAAAAAAATCAAGATACTTATATTTTGTGCTCAGTTGCGGTCAACAACTTCTCCAGTCTGCACTGTGTGTAAAGACAGAAACCCTATCAAAGTTAGGGCTTAAAAACCAGAACAGCTTCTTTTTTTTTTTTTTTACAAGAACACAAAAGAACCAGCCCCCACTAGCCAAAAGATAATTACACAGAGGAAATGTTTCAGTTTACACAATAGCCTACAGACAGCAAGCACTAGAGAGACAAATGAAAGTTTTTAAACAGATAAGGATTTGTGAAGATACTGAATAGACAAAGTGCTTTATATATATTAAATTTTAAAAACAGTAATCTGTAAAAATAATAAAAATCAAGATACTTATATTTTGAGCTCAGTTGCGGTCAACAACTTCTCCAGTCTGCACTGTGTGTAAAGACAGAAACCCTATCAAAGTTAGGGCTTAAAAACCAGAACAGCTTCTTTTTTTTTTTTTTTTTACAAGAACACAAAAGAACCAGCCCCCACTAGCCAAAAGATAATTACACAGAGGAAATGTTTCAGTTTACACAATAGCCTACAGACAGCAAGCACTAGAGAGACAAATGAAAGTTTTTAAACAGATAAGGATTTGTGAAGATACTGAATAGACAAAGTGCTTTATATATATTAAATTTTAAAAACAGTAATCTGTAAAAATAATAAAAAAATCAAGATACTTATATTTTGAGCTCAGTTGCGGTCAACAACTTCTCCAGTCTGCACTGTGTAAAGACAGAAACCCTATCAAAGTTAGGGCTTAAAACCAGAACAGCTTTTTTTTTACAAGAACACAAAAGAACCAGCCCCCACTAGCCAAAAGATAATTACACAGAGGAAATGTTTCAGTTTACACAATAGCCTACAGACAGCAAGCACTAGAGAGACAAATGAAAGTTTTTAAACAGATAAGGATTTGTGAAGATACTGAATAGACAAAGTGCTTTATATATATTAAATTTTAAAAACAGTAATCTGTAAAAATAATCAAAAAAAATCAAGATACTTATATTTTGAGCTCAGTTGCGGTCAACAACTTCTCCAGTCTGCACTGTGTGTAAAGACAGAAACCCTATCAAAGTTAGGGCTTAAAAACCAGAACAGCTTCTTTTTTTTTTACAAGAACACAAAAGAACCAGCCCCCACTAGCCAAAAGATAATTACACAGAGGAAATGTTTCAGTTTACACAATAGCCTACAGACAGCAAGCACTAGAGAGACAAATGAAAGTTTTTAAACAGATAAGGATTTGTGAAGATACTGAATAGACAAAGTGCTTTATATATATTAAATTTTAAAAACAGTAATCTGTAAAAATAATCAAAAAAAATCAAGATACTTATATTTTGAGCTCAGTTGCGGTCAACAACTTCTCCAGTCTGCACTGTGTGTAAAGACAGAAACCCTATCAAAGTTAGGGCTTAAAAACCAGAACAGCTTCTTTTTTTTTTTTTTACAAGAACACAAAAGAACCAGCCCCCACTAGCCAAAAGATAATTACACAGAGGAAATGTTTCAGTTTACACAATAGCCTACAGACAGCAAGCACTAGAGAGACAAATGAAAGTTTTTAAACAGATAAGGATTTGTGAAGATACTGAATAGACAAAGTGCTTTATATATATTAAATTTTAAAACAGTAATCTGTAAAAATAATAAAAAAAAAATCAAGATATTTATAGTTTGAGCTCAGTTGCGGTCATCAACTTCTCCAGTCTGCACTGTATAAAGACAGAAACCCTATCAAAGTTAGGGCTTAATAACCAGAACAACTTCTTTTTTTTTTTTTTAATACAAGAACAGAAAAGAACCAGCCCTCGCTAGCCAAAAGATAATTACACAGAGGAAATGTTTCAGTTTACACAATAGCCTACAGACAGCAAGCACTAGAGAGACAAATGAAAGTTTTTAAACAGATAAGGATTTGTGAAG
>NC_056730.1:913852361-913854861 GCF_019279795.1 Protopterus annectens
GGGTCCACCAGACGGGGTGCCTGCCATTGGTGGAAAGGGTCTTGATTTTATTAGGGATTCCTTGATCCATACATTCCTGGAGGTGCTCGTAGAAGGCATTTGTAAGGGTTTTAGCAGCGTGGATTTTGGTTTCCACTGGCTCGGGGGCCTTGAAGGATACCACTCCAGTCTTAAGAAGTGTGAAGTTTGCTTTTGAGAAGTTCTTCACTGTGGTCTTTTTTGCTGGGGTTGGGGGCGGGATGTGGATTTCCAGTGAGATTAATTTATGGTCTGATCTCACCAATGAGGGATATACTTCCAGTGTGGAGCATTTTGTCCCCATGTTTGTGATGATCAGGTCTAGTATATTTTCTCCTCTTGTGGGAATGGTGACTAGTTGTTCCATAGCATTTGAGTTTATGAACTCCAGGAACCTTTGGGCTAGGGTGTTGGGGCTTGAGTAATGTTCCCAGTCTATGTTTGGGTAGTTGAAGTCACCCAATATGATGGTGTTTGGAGAGACATTCATACTCTCCAGTGTCTTCAGGAAGGCTGTGTGGGTTTCCTGAGTTTGAGAGGGTGGTCTGTAGCATGCTACAAACTGTAGGGCAGTTTTACCTATGGTTAATTGCACCTGGATGGTCTCCGATGCTTCATGCATTGCCACTAACCTGGAGGTGTGGGTATCCTTTATGAATATGGATACTCCCCCTCCTTTTGTGGTTCGGTCCGGATTTTGGGGCCAGAACGCATGATATGAGGTATAACCTGATAGTGCTGGGGTGCTCTCAGGAGCCTTGAACCAGGTTTCAGTCACAGCACAGACATCGATGTTCTCCATACTGAGGAGGGCTTTGAGGGTGTGCATCTTGAGGTTTAGACTTCTGGCATTGATCAGTATTACCCTTAGTTTTTTTCCATTTTTGATTTCTTGGGTGGTAGGTTTATCATTTGAGCCTTGCCTAAAAAAGGCACTATGGGGGTGGCAAGAGCCTTTGCCAATATTCGGAAGCCCAGGGGTGACAGGTGCAAGCCGTCCCTTGCGAAGCAGCGTGGCTTGTCAAGCATGTCATCCCAGGCAGACAGACATTGGATCCCCTTAGAATGACACCAGTAATTAAGCCAATTATTAAAGCTGATCATTTTGTCTCTGTATTGTGGCATCATTCTTGGTGAGGGTAGGATACTGCTCAGGGTCAGGGTCATACCGGCCTGGGCTACATAATCTGAGAGCTCCTCTATGTCTCTTTTCATGTAGTTCAGGGAGGTACATCTCAGGTCGTTCACACCGGCATGGACAATGACTGAGTCATACTTGTACTTGCTGTGGAGTGACCTGAGTGCTTGTGTTATGTGGCGGATTCTAGCGCCCGACAGGCAGCTTACTGTGATCTTTTCCTTGTTCAGTCTGGTGAGTGGGACGTCAGTGTGTCTGACTATGGAGTCACCTATAACAAGTGTGTCTGGCATTGTGTTTGGCCTTAAGGGCTGTGACTGTTTAGCACACTGACTTTGAGAACTATGTGTTGCATGTCTTATGTCTTGAGGTGGCAGTTGCTTGGGTGTCTGCTTTGGAGGCCTCTGTAATTTTGGTAGATTTTTGATCAGTATGTCTTTGTGTGTTTATGTGTTTGTTTTGCAGTTGTGATAGTTCTATGTGAAACTGGGTTTGTGGTGTGCGTGGTTTCCTTCTCCTCCTGTCTGGTCTTGCCAGTCCTGAGTTGAGAGAGCTCAGCCTCCAGTTTGGCTATATAGTTGCATCTCTCACATGTATTTGTGTATTGTGGGAGAAGGAGTGGGTTGTCTGTGTACATGAGGCAATTGTAACATTGCCTCAAGATGCCCAGATTCACCAGCTGAACAGGAGAGGATGCTAGCAACTGACCCTTCGACATGCTAGAAGAAGTGAAAAACTTTGCTGTGTAACTGAGTCAGAAGGGACCTTTAGGGAAATGGGTACTCAAAGGGATTCTAGGCTAATGTAGTACTTTGTTTAGTATATAAGTACTTTACCTATATAAAAATGCTTTAGGAGCAAGTGCTGAGCTTTTGAGATAGAGAATAGACTGTTTAGACTGCAAGTAGAGAAGTTCTAAGGGAAAAATTGAAGAGCAGACTTTACGGAGCCAGGAATAGTTTAACCTTGTTTAACCGGCGCTGCCCGATGGTGCTCTATGGGCAACTCCGCGCTAAATCATGCAAAAACGCGCTAAAGCGGGCTTTATAGCAGGGGGTTGAAAAGAGCTAGGAATTGACCCAAAATGGCCAATAGACTACAAGTTTCTGGCTGGTACCACTCCCCTAGGGACAAATAGGCTGCTCAGTGCTCCCCACTCCCACTGGTGAACAAAGAAGCTTCCTTTTATCCAAATAAGGATATGGAATAGCACAGGAACCAAGACAAAGCCCAGAGATCAGCAAACTCTGAAGACTGGACTATTCTAGTTCAGTAAGGTGGGAAAACAAGATTTTTTTCTTTTGGTTTTGTCTTTTTTGCAGAAAACAGAGGAAAAACAGACAG
>NC_056730.1:913862361-913867361 GCF_019279795.1 Protopterus annectens
TTTGTAGTTGTCTGTCTCATATCTGGGTATATTTCAGAAAATATATGTTAAAAACGCCATACAGCTTACATTGAGATAGTTGGCATTATTTATTTGAGATCAGACAGGAGTCCCCGTGGACTATGATGTTTGCAGATGACATTGTGATATGTAGTGAGAGTAAGGAACAGGTGGAGGAGAGCCTAGAGAGGTAGAGATATGCTCTAGAGAGGAGAGGAATGATGGTCAGCTGGACTAAGGCGGACTATATGTGTGTGAATAAAAGGGAGTATAGAGGAATGGTGAGGATGCAGGGAGTAGAGTTGGTGAAGGTGGATGAGTTTAAATACTTGGGATCAACAGTTCAGAGTAACAGCAAGTGTGGCAGAGAGGTGAAGAAGAGAGTACAGGCAGGATGGAGTGGGTGGAGAAGAGTGTCAGGAGTGATTTGTGACAGATGAGTACCAGTAAGAGTGAAAGGGAAGGTCTACAAAAGGGTAGTGAGACCAGCTATGTTATATGGGTTGGAGACAGCATTGACAAAAAGGCAGGAATCAGAGCTGGACGTGGCAGAGTTAAAGATGTTAAGATTTGCACTGGGTGTGACGAGGGTAGACAGGATTAGGAATAAGTATTTTAGAGGGTCAGCCCAGGTTGGACAGTTTGAAGACAAAGCCAGAGAGGCGAGATTGCGTTGGTTTGGACATGGTAAGAGGAAAAGAGTAAGGCCTAAGATAAGGTTTATGGATGCAGTTAGAGAGGGCATGCAGGTTGTTGGTGTGACAGAACAAGATGCAGAGGACAGGAAGAAATGGAAACAGATGATCTGCTGTGGCAACCCCTAACCGGGAAAAGCCGAAATAAGAAGTATCATAATGGAGTCAGTTATACTCTGCAGTTGTCCTTAAACTTACTGGACAGATTCTGTTATATATATGTTTGTGTAACTATAAGGATGCTTGAATTGGGATAATATTTCCGTACCTTTGTTAAGGTACAATGTGATTGGACAACCATTTCTCAGAACTTATGGACTAATTGCAGATTTTTTTAGTGCACCATTGCTACTGTGATAATCCCTTTTATGCTGAGCTAGACTGAGTTTTTTATGATACAGTTACATATTAGAATGTTATCCACGAGTTTAGCAATGGCGAAACTCGCTGGAATCCATGAACTTTCTGGAATCTGGCCCATTACTCACAGGATGAAGTGAAGAGGTAACTGCATATTTGGGTAAAATTGGAAAGGTGGCTATTAGTATAATAAAGTACATGAAAAATGTAAAAGAAAAGTTAAAAAGAATGCAAGAACAAATTATAAGAATTGTAGTACAGCATGTGGAAAAAGATGTATAAGATTAAACATAAGGAATGTAAGAGAGAAAGTGGAAAGTAAAAATTTCCAGAATGAGTTAAGGAACATTTTGAAAAATAAGTTATTATTAGTGAATTAGGTGAAGTACTTAGGAAAGTAAATAGTGATTCAGTGCCAGGCCTACATGATATAGGGTATGGAATGTTTAAGAAATTAATGGATTGGCAGACAGAGCATTTTGTAAATTAACTGAGTGAATGACTGAAGGAAGGGTTTGTTTATGAATAGTTATATAGTGGGATATTAAAATGTATCTAGAAGAAATTTTGAGGCCCATCACACTAAATAGGTAAATACTAAGTGATTAGTCTGAAGACTATTACAAACACAGCCAATAACCAGAGGTCAGAATCAAACCCTGCACTTTGTATGTGTGAGATAAAGATCTTAATCATTATGCCAGTCACACTGATTATAATTTTTATGAGAATAATACATAGGAGGATGGAAAGAGGGATGAGAAATATTATGGGAGAAAGTATATATGGCATAAAAGGGAAGGGATGTCAAGAATTGGTTGTGCTAGAAATTGTGGAAGATGTTATAAGTAATAGGAGGATGTTAAACTTATGGTAGGTGATATTAGCAAGGTATTTGACAGAGTCAGACATGATGCTTTGTGGGATGTTATAGAAAAGTATGGAATAGGTAATAGAATTAGGAGAGTGTGTATGTCAGCATATCAAATAATAGAGTGAAAGTGTTAGTGAATAGGTGGCTGAGTAAAGAAACATACATGAAGTGGTATAAGTCAAGGATATCCTATGTGCAGGTTATTGTTTGCATTGGTAATGAATGCGATAGTGAATGAAAGATGCTAGGCATGTGATGCAAAAGGAGGCAGTGATTCCAGTAGTTCTGACACACGCAGATGATATAGTTGTAGTGGCTAAGAACAAAATCTGGATGAGGGAAGTGTTGGTTTGTCAGAATGAATGTTTAAAGGAAATGGGAATGACTTTGAATAAAGATAAAGGTAAAGTTTGGGTGATGTGGTTAAAACTGGGAGTGTGGATTTTTCAGTGAAAGAGGTGTTTTTGCTAGGGATAAGATTTGTGAAAATTAAGTAGTCATGATGCAATGGGAATGTTTGATAAAAGAAATGAAAGAAATATGTCTTCGGTGGAGGATGTATAGATTAGCATTCAGGAAAATGGATTGTCTGGTGAATTCTGAATTAATGGGAAAATAGCATATAATCAAATGTTTATATGATTCAGGGAAAAAATGAAAAGGAAATTTAATTGGTGTGTTCTTTCATGTGGGGTTCAAGATTAAATGTAGTGAAAAAAGATATGTTGCATATGAGTGACGATGCAGAGGGATTGGGATTAGTAAAGCCAGTTGTTTATTCTGCTTCTTTAAACTTGTATAGAATATTAAAGTGAGTAAATGAAGAGAATGATAAATTAATAGTGAGATTGTTTAAATATAACTACAAAAAGGTTCTGGGAGAAGAAGAGAATATGGAAAAGAGAAAAAGTATATATAAATGGAGAAATTAAAAAAAAATATCAAAAAGGATATTAACATGGAAAATAAAATTTGAGGATATAAGGAAAGATAGCAGAATGTGATATGATAATGTGATGAAACTATAGGCCTGACACCACAGCACACTGAAGGAAGACTTCAGTGTAGCTGCTGTGGATGTGATTTCAGAAGACATGTTGAAAATAGCCCAACTACTTAGCTATTCAGAGTAGGGTAATTACAGATTCTGCAGACATGCCGGTCCAATTCAAAAACACACCATATACATTCAACGTAACTTAAATGTGACAAACAGCCATGTCAACTCTGTTTCTGAAATCCTTGGCATATGATTTATGGACCCCAGTAAATTAAAGTGAATACTATGGATTTCAGAAAAATCTGAAGCAAAACGAAAAGAAAAAAAAAATATATATATATATATATATATATATATATATATATATAAATATAAATTCAACTTGTTAATAAACTGCAACAGACTACAGTGATACAAGCCATAAATGAGACTGTGCACTGCAGAACGCATCCAGCCAGATTCAGAGCAGGGCTGCAACTTAACCAGTTGTCTGACCAGCAAACAATTGATAGATACCAGCTGGACATACAACTGGTGCAGGCTATCTGCAACATGTGTGCCCCACATATATCTGTGCAGACCTTGCAAGGAAATTCTATCCCCTTGAAACCAAAGTGTGTCTCAGTCTAGTTGTACTTGAATCTGGGACATTCCAGACACAGATTGGGGATGTTGTGGGAGTATCACAGACAGCTGCCGGTCACATCCTGGTAAAATTCCTGGATGTAATATGCAGCAAAGTGGATGACTACATACACTTTCCATCTATCCCCATAGGGCAGAGAACTGTATTTCACCAGTTCTATAGCACTGCAATCTTCGCCGTGTACTCAGTGCAATAGATTGCACACACATTTCTGTCAAGAAAGCAGTGCATCCTGAAGCAGAGCAATACATAAATAGAACGGTCTGGTTATCCATAAACTGCTAGGTTATGTGTGCAGCAGATGGCAGTATAACAAACATCATGGCAACACACACCAGAAGTGTCCATGATGCTGACATATGGAGGGAATGTGGACTGAGGGCAACATCCCAGAAACATGAAATAGCTGAATGACTACTATGAGGACAGAAGCTAAAGAAGCCCCTCACAACAATATCCATTCTGAACAAATGTGTTTCTATTCCACAACAGGTGACTATGGTTATTCAATTGAGCCATGGCTAATGTCCCCCTACTATGAACCATCCAACCCTGCATAGCAGGCCTCCAATAGAGTACACGCAACAACCAGAAACACCATAGATTTTGTATTTGATACAGTGAAAGCTAGATTAAGATGTCTGGATACATCTGGGGTTGTGCTGCAATACACATCTGAGACAGCAACAGAGATAATAAATGTCTGTACCATGATGTACAATATTCTAACTATGATCTATGGTGGTCTTCCAGCCACCGGTGTGAGTGAACTACCCCAAGGACCCCAGAAGTCTGAAGATAACATCCCACAGGTATTAGAGGAGGAGCAGAAGGACATAGGGGCAGAACACACACGCGTAGGCAATGTAGAATGTGACCACAAGTGCAGGCAAAAAGCAACATGGCAGCATCTGACCCACATCTTTGAGTCATGACAAGCCACATGTACATGAGCACACAGATTGAATACTGATGTACAGGTGTTCCCACACCACAGCAGCAAGGATTGCATCTAATGGGAAGTACCTGCTAGATGTACATGCTGAGTAGCAGACCACACTATCATCATAACATATTACAACATGAAAATATACCAATGTCTCACAACAGGGATCATCAACTCAGTGTGCATCACATCTGACCCAGGTATGCATATGCACTCAGATTGTTGTATCACTGTTTGGGAAACAGTAAAGGACAGACATCAGTACCACGCATTCCTATCTTTACAGTATAAGATCATGAAAAGAGAGAAACCACACAGAACGTAATGCTGAATTTATAATATCAGAAGACACATATAACAGTAAAGTGGTATTTCAATAAAATGAGCCAGCTATGTGTGTTACATTGTAGGACCCACTCTAATGCAGTCTAGGGTGACCTCGCTGATGTCTCACACCATGGTCACACTGCCCCAACCAT
>NC_056730.1:913869861-913892361 GCF_019279795.1 Protopterus annectens
ATCTCGGTGAGCTGCGGTTCGACATTCCAGCCATTTGACAATCTGAAGTGGATTTATTTATGTATTTATGCATACATACATACATACATTATATCTATATCTATATCTATATCTTCTCTATATATACACACACATATAAAACAATAAAACATACATATACTGAAGAAATACTGGTTGGCTAACAAAAAGCTAAGAGGGCAGCTGCAATAGTGAAGAACAAGGTTTCAGGGACACTCTATCAGCTTCTGGAAAGTGAATGAGTAGGTTGTGCAAATAAATTGTAATAGGTTGTAAGGCAAAGATGGAAAGATAAAGAAGATAGTCATCAGACACTCTACCCTTCATAAAGGATGCCAGCAACAACCTTCTCACCAGTCCAAAGGTCATCAGAGAGAGCTGGAAGGAGTATTTCCAGCAGCTTGTGAATGATAAAAAATCGAAAGAATATCTACTGCCCTAGACACAGCCTACAATGAAAAGAGAGAAGAGGAGCCCATCCTACAAGTAAGAGCGGCACTAAAGAAAATTAAGCCAAGGAAAGCATCAGGCTCAGATGAGGTCATAGCAGATATGATCAAGATGTTGTGTGAGTTAGGGGAAAAATGGCTCTAGGGGGGTATGTTTCATTATGGTGTCATTTGAGTACTTGTGCATACATGGACAAACTACTGAAGGATGCTTGTGCATATATCATGGACAAACTACTGAAGAGATCATTGGAGGAAATTTTCATTTTGGTGCTTGTTCATACATGGAAAAACTACCGATGGAATCTTTGGATGGAATGCTTCCTTTGGATGCTACCGATGGAATCTTTTGATGGAATGCTTCCTTTGGATGTCATTTGAGTGTTTGTGCATACATGGGCAAACTAATGAAGGAATCTTTGGGGGAAAGGTTTCATGTTCATGACGTCTGAGTGCTTGTGCATACATGGACCAAGTACTGTAAGGGTTGCTGCAGGAAATATTTTATTTTGCTGCTTGTGCATATATAGACAAAATACTGAAGGAATCATTGCGGAAATGTTTCATGTTTGTGCTTGTGAATACATGGACAAACTACTGAAGGGGTTGTTAGGGCAAATGTTTCATTTTGATGCCAGTGAAATGCTTTTGTACATGGACAAACTACTGAAGGCATCGTTGGCTGGAATGTTTCATTCCAGTGTCATTTGAGTGTTTGTACATGCATGAACAAACTACTTAAGGCTCATTAGGATAAATGTTTCATTTTGGTTCTTGTGCATACATCAACAAACTACTGAAGGGATGTTTTGGGAAAATGATTAATTTTGGTGTTAGACAGTCAGTAAGTAATTTTATAGGTTCATAGGTGTTTATTTGGCTGATGACCACAAGAGCCTTTTTAAGCCTAGCCATGCATCTGAAATATCTTAAAAGTTCTGGTACACTTGATAACTGTATGCAAGCGCTTAGAAGATGAAACATTTACAAGTACAGGCCTGGGAGATGAACCATTTACTGGCTGCCCGTGTCCATTCGAGACAGAAGTGCCAAAGTCGGGATGAATTTCCTGTTCCCAATCCAATTGTCCAAGTTACACATGAATTGGGTTAGGGAGGAACTCTGCTTCACATGGATGGGGAGCCTGTTCCAGAGACTGGGTAGTTTGTGGAATACACACCTGTTTCTCCAGCAGGTCCTATTTATATCACAAGAATCTAAGCAATGTCTTGTATTTTTGCTTTATCAATAACTGCTAAATGTTACACAATGCCCTGGAACACATGATTGTGTGTCCAATACTGTTTTAAAGGCTCCCTATTGAAATGTCAGTACTAGATATGCCCCCCCCCCAAAAAAAAAAGGCCAAAAAACCTGGAGAAGAGCAAATCTTGAATATCACGTTTCTCCTTAAAACTTCTTTTCGTGGGGGGCAAGCCCCCTCCCCAAATATATATATACCAACTCCAAAATTGCAAAACCTTGAAGAAAAGGAAATATTTAGAGAAATGGCAACTCAGACTTAGTATACGGATTCCGTTCTTTCAGCCATTCAGTTTCCATATTTTGTGACTCACTCTACTGGGTCCTGACATTTCAAATGATTACCATTTTGGAACTTCATGTAACAAAACTATGCTAATATTCAGTCATACTTTAGCTTTAATATCTATGTGGTTTCTTTAAATTGCTAAAGCTGTGTTATATTTGGTTATGCATCATATGACTTAAATGACTAATGTGTTAAACTTTCAGCAAAACTTCCTGTTTGGACATGCTTTTAAGCCTCTTAGTCTCTTATGTTTTTGTGAGTGAAAAGTTGCTGTCAAGGCATTTTTTTCTCTCTCCAGTTCAAAAAAAAATTTTTTTGCTATGTAGGTGGGGGGAGGGAGGAGCACTAATTGAGGGTCTTGTCCTGGGCTCTAAATAACCTAGCTACTGTTTTGGTGCATTTGATGGCACCAAGTACATCAAGAAAGCAGAATACTTCACAGAATATCTGCATATAGTGTTGTTTCTGTCTTCTACAGTACATGGGAGTCACTTACACCACATATGCTTAAGCATGGCAATAAGGAAACAGTACAGTACTCATGAAGCAAATGCCTGGCGTATGCCCACAGTGTCGGACTTTGGTCATTGGAAGGTCTGACAATGCTACGCATCCCTTGGTGTCCACTGGAATGATATTTCCATGCAGTCTGCAGGCCTGAATGTGAGGTAGACACATTTGTACCAGCATCTACTTAATATCTCTGTCCATATGGTAGCAGTCTACTAATTCTGTATAATGGACTTGATGAAATAGTGGTTGTAGCCTGATCCTTCTGTGATACAGAGAGTGACTTTATGTACCTTTGTTGATACTGGCTGAAGTCAGCCTTAAACATATATATTTTTGATAATGCTGCATATATATATATATATATATATCTATATAAATATATATATATATATATCTATATAAATATATATATATATATATATATATATATATATATATATATATATATACACACACACACACACACACACACACACACATACACACACACACACACACACACACACACACACACACACACACACACACACCACACACACACACACACACACAACTAAATAGAACTAAAACTTATCTACCCCCTAGTGCCTTTTTTAGGCATCTTACTCATTGAAGACATTACCTGTGGCACTAAGTGTACTGTTTTTTTATGGAAGTGTTTTGTGGTCATATGTTTGTTATCATTTATTCATTATTTATTTATTTATCTATCCTTTTAGGCATTGTCAAGTTAATAAAACATCTGACATAGCTAGATCCACCCAAGGTAGTCTTAAGGTATTATTGCTCAGTGTCAGGAGTCTTATCAAAACACTCCTTTCCTTTCAAGCTCTCCCCACTCTAAAGAATCTAAATGTCCATGTAGTTACTGAGATATTGTTTATTGTGGTGTATCCCACCCCTGCAGTGCAGGGCTGCAACACCTTCCACATAGTCAGAACAGTTACTGCACAAATAGAGACAAAGGCTGCAAGGATCTCAATTTACATCTGAAGTAAACACACCTTAAGGCTGGTAAAGCAATATGATGCATTTAAGCTTTTCCACTTACAGCTCACTGCAAGCAAAGAGCCGCATCATATCTTAGTGAGCTATTGGTCCCCCTCTATGGCCCAGGAAAGTCATACTACTTATTTAAACATATTGGAGTCATTCTCTTTTCAACCCATTACCAAATTCATGGGGGGCTTAAACTTTGCCACTATAAACTGGGAATCATACACAACCCCAAAATCCCAGGCCCAAAGAAATGCTTGGACCATGTAGCCTGTCTTCCCACTTTGAATGCAAACATCCTCAGCCTAGTACTTATAAACATGGTTAATCAGGTTAGACCATAAAGCTGTCTCCTTCAAAATAAAAATAATATGTGGTAATCCAGCTAATTCTGGAAATGTTAGGAATTACTTCAAGGCAAACTTCCTACTATTAAGTGACAGCCTGGTAAAATTTTGTGCCCGCAGTCCCGGGAACACCACCACTTATGCAGAATTGTCCAAAAAAAATTTAAAACCATGTATATAACTGGATAGAGGCAGTGGTGCCTACCCCAAATAAGTAAAAACAAACTTAAAAAAACTGTCCTAGTGAAATCACAACGTCAATAAGATGTGTAGCAAAAAGAAAAAAATCATGGCCAAAATTGGGAAGTGCAATGCTCAGCTAGGTAAGAACTCCATTGTCAAGCAATTCAGGGAACTTGTTTACTCTACCAAAACCAATTATGAAGTTAAAGTAGCCACCCAAGCTAAGGACAATCACAAGGAATACTTTAACTATATCTGCAAACTCAAAGGCAATACACAGCAATGTGTCAAACTGTAAATGGAGCCACCTATTCTGAGTAAGAGGATATAGTATACTTAGTGTCAAATACCCCAAATCACACCTTCACCAACTATAACTAGGAACAACTCTTTAATGCTTTTTTGAAGGTTAAAATCACTTTACCAATGAGTCCCTGTAATATCCTTGGATACCTCCTAAGTAGCAAACTGTCTTTGCACCAGATGAGTGGAGGACTGCAGCTGTTATCCCTCTGCATAAGGGTGAGTGATTCTTGGGCTTAGGTAACTGCTGCCAATATGTCTGTCTAGTCTCATATGTAAACCCATGAAAAGAAGTATCATGGATATGATAAGTAATGACATTGGAACCTTCCTGGCACTGGATCCAGCCCAGTTTAGTTTCATCAGGGGCAGGTCATGCCTGATCAACCTGGTGGACTTCTTCAAGAAGGTCACCAAAGCAATGGGGGCAAAGGAAAAACAGGGTATACAACCTGCCTTGACCTGGTCATTTAAACACAATATTGCACTCAGGCATTATAGACAAGCACATGAGATTAGGTATAAATCCCTTTGTCACCTGCTGGATAGCCAGCTGGCTCACATATGGGACCTATAAAGTCAGAATAAGGCAGTCTACCTCTACAAAAAGGCCTGTCACTAGTGTAGTACCTCAAGACTTGGTGATGGGTGCTTCACTGTTTAGCATATTCTTTTCTGTAGTTAAAGCTAATGTCAGTTGTCTCTAGCTGACTAAGTTTGCAGACAATTGCAAACCAGGCACAGTCATTGAATCCCCCAAAGATGCAAATACCCTCCAAGAAGGCCTGGCAGAAACTTATAATTGATGTCAGAGTTGCAGCCTAAACCTCACTGCCAAGAAATATATAATAGTAACCTTTGGCAAGATGGCCATCCTGGGAAATTACTACATTGATAATATACCCCTGAGATAGCACCTGTGCTTTGGATTTGAGAATGCATGTGGACAATGACTTGGTCTTTGACCAACATGTATCTAATTTAGTAAAAAATATAATTTTGTTTTGCCCGCCTGATAAGGAAAAGTATGGTAGCTAGGTCCAAAGATGTCATTTTTCAGAAGTACATGGTCCTCATTAGACCAGTCTGTAAGTACAATGTCCCCTTTGGTATGTATATATCTCGACCAATAAGGGACAATCTCAAAAGAATCAGGCAGAAATCCAGAAATAATCAGGGGCAGTTTTATTAACTGAGACATTAACAGAACAACAGAATGAAAATTAATATATTGAGTATGAAGTAAAAGAAGTATATAACTCGAATTATTGGCATTATGTATTAAGTATAATTCACCACATATTCGCCAAAAGTCACCAATTTTAGGAGGGATTAAGAGGCAAGAGCTAAACTTTGAGATAAAATTGGAATGTCCCTGAAAATCAGGGACAGTTGAGAGGTATGTATCTTACCAGACATATGAAATGACTGAAGCATCCACAAAAATTCCTCACATAAAGAATACATGGTGTAGAAAACATGTCCCACATGGATCGCCTCAAAGTTCTATCACTATACTTGGTCGCCTACAGATTGCTGTGAGAGAATCTATGCCTGGCCTACAAAGCATCTTCTGATCCAGCTTTGATGGACCTACTGCACATCAGCAAAATAAACAGCATCAAAAATACCCAATTCAGAGAACTAAAGCTCATGTGTAACATAAATAAGACACGTTGGAGGGATAGGCATGTGTCTCAGTGATTATCTTTTCTATGGAAGAAGCTTCCCATCCATCTGAAGCAGAGTTCTTCCCGGAACTTCTTCAAGTATAACTTGGACCAGTGGATGGGGAATCAAAAATTTACCCCTGATTTGACACCTATGCCTGTATTAAAAAGAGAGAGCTTGTACATGTGTGACCACTCATGTCCAAGTTATATGTCCATGCTATATTAACGGTTAACAAATGTCAATAAATATATATATACATACACAACCCATAATAACCTATGGTATCAGACCTTGTCCAGTGCAATTGGAAAGCATGGTTAGGTCGAAAATGCCCTTTAATGTCATTAGAATAATAATAATAATGTATGACCCTATGTTGTATGTATGTGTATATATAATGTATGTATGTATGTATGTATGTTTTCTCTGACAAATATCAGAGACGTGCTCACTTGAAAAAAAATTTTCAGTATCAACTAACACCCACCTACTCAAACTAAAATAAAATGTTTGCTGTGAACAAGCCCTCCGTACCTCTATAACATATGCATAGTTTAAGAATATTAACTCAAGTGATGCACAATAGAGGGGAAAGAAGAAACTCCAAAACAAGTATTCTTTCATAAGCGGCAGTGCATTGGTATGAGTGAACAACCTAAAATCAAAACCTGATTAACTGGTCATCTGGTACACGTACGACAGGCTCTCAACTGTCCAAAATTTTGCAGAATGTTCACATTTTAGCCACATATTTCTGGTCTATTCCTCATGAAACTTGCGGTTTTCTGGCAAGTCACTGAGGACCGAATTGACTAAATAAGGAGAGACATTTAAGTTTCAGACTTTATATCCTTCAGAATATGTATGGTAACACAAAACCTTTTATTCTAGCAGCTTTATAATGTGCACAAGCAATATTTAAACTTTGTCCCTATTTGTCCAGATTTCTTGTGCTATCATGTTGAAATATGCATGGAGGGAAAGCATGTGTGATGTGTGTGTGTGTGTGTGTGTGTGTGTGTGTGTGTGTGTGTGTGTGTGTGTGTGCGCGTGTGTGTGCATGTGTGTGCGGTGTGTGCGTGCGGTGTGTGTGTGTGTGTGTGTGTGTGTGTGTGTGTATAGACAGATGATTGATATATATATATATATATATATATATATATATATATATATATATATATATACACACACACACACACACACACACACACACACACATATATATATTGATATAGACAGATATAAGATACACACATTCACATGCAGCAATGTGACACTGATTGATGTGTTTTCATGTTTATAATATCCAGTTTTAACTGTACCTCTTTCTCTCCTTCTCTGTAGAGGTGTTAAAAAAATAGTTTTTTGTGACGCACTAAGTGGTGCAAGATGTTTGTATTCTTTATTCACTTAGTTTCATGGATTGCGGTGTAATTTACATCCCAAGTTCATGTTTTTTTCCTTAAGTGGGATGCAGGCATCTCCACACAATAACAACAGTCTCCTGCATAATGATAATGCCCTTAATATTAACCTTGAATTGAATACTGAAATAATCCTAATCCTAACAATAATCTTACCCTTACCATAATCATAGCCTTAATCTCAACAAACCAAAAATAACATCTCTATTCCAAATGTATAAGCATGTACATTAGAAAGACTGGAAATTAAAGGATAGTAATATTCAACAAAAACAAATTTGATGAAAAAGACTACAAACTTTTTCTTATAAAGAATTGCTTTTGAAAAATTTGGGAAACCTTGTGTTTGTCATCCTTCATTAAGCAATATTTACAACATCCCAAATTAAAGGTCACCAGATTGGTTTAATCTACATTAAAGTCATAAAAGGAAGAACATTTTATTTTAATTACATCGTATTTCCTCTCTGGGAAATTAACCACTTGGCCACCAATGATAACATTACAAACAGAAGCAAATTACATCCACCGAAGTGAGGGGCCCACACCCCCCACTTAAATATACCAAGTCCAAGATCACACTACAGTGAAGAAAGGGCAAAGGGCAAAGTTCACTATGGTGGCCAAGTGGCTATTTTCTCAGAGAGGAAATACAATGTTCCAGGTGTTAATGATTGTAAATTTGCGATGTTGTCATCTCGCTGGTTTGAGCGTCCACAGAATGGTAAGTCGCCATTATGAAGGGGATGTGTTCATACATATATAGTTCAGAGGTGCAGGCAGTCTGTCCCCATGCAAAAAAAAAAAAAACAAAAACAATTCTTTTATTATCTTAAGAATGTAACTGTCTTGAATTTCCATCTCCCAAGGTTTTAAACATTTTAGGTTTACTTTATTGCTTATTAATTAATTGGGATGCATTTATTTGTAGTAAACCCAAATAAATCAGCAAGCTCTAGTGTTTTACAGCCTGAAACAATTCATACCTACCTAGCTTCTCTTTGTGAGGTGTTGTAACTCTTGAGCATTAGAACATCACTTGGCTTAGCATAGGTTTGGTTTTCTGAATCCTTCCCATTGTCTTTTGTTTTTACCTTGTGCCCTGGGAATGTTTGAAAAATGTTAGTTCCAAAAAAGGCACATGGTTTAGGTGCATGAAACAGGTAAAAAAGAAGAAGAAGAATTTGTTCATTCTTGTTTAGAATCTATTTTTGAGATTCTCTGTCATGGGATGGTTAGCTGGTAATTTAAAAAACAATGAACTGAACCCTAACTTGCAATCCTGCTTAACATTTTCTTTTGTTTCAGCAAGATTACTTGTGCACTCATATTTGAACAGGACCAATAGTCATATATAGAGAATATCATTTTTTTTCTGAAAACTGTTTACCCTATTTTTCTCAATTATTATTTCAGACACATTTAAAAGTGTATACCTTCATTGAGTAACTGTTTTGCCAAGAAATATAAGGCTCGTATAAATAGCTGGATACAGAATTATCCTTTTAAACTAATAATTTCAATACTTCTTTATCTGAAATACCAAGATAAAAGACATCTGTAACACATTTACATCCAATTAAATCAATAGGTGAGTAGCTATTGTCAGATCTTGTGAGGGTTGCTATAGTACATACAATTCTGTAAGTATGTCTGTGCACTGGGAAAGAGAAGTGTTTTTTTTATACTTCTAAATAAAAATAAAACAAAGAAAACCAAATACACTTGATTGTTATGTGGTTTATTCTTGCAAATTTTGCAGTTATTTAGTGTGTGTGTGTGTGTGTGTGTGTGTGTGTGTGTGTGTGTGTGTGTCTGTGTGTGTCTGTGTGTGCATATGTGTGTGTGTGTGTGTGTGTGTGTGTGTGTGTGTGTGTGTGTGTGTGTATGTGTGTGTGTGTCTGTGTGTGTGTGTGCATATCTGTGTGTGTGTGCGTCTGTGTATGTGTGTGTGCATATATGTGTTTGTGTGTGTGTGTGTGTGTGTGTGTGTGTGTGTGTGTGTGTGTGTGTATGTGTGTGAGGAGAAAGAATATGAAAAATAAATAACGAGAGAGAGTGTGAGAGAGAGAAGAGGGACCAAGAGAGGTGCTTATTATTTGGTAACTTTTGCTCGGTTGTTGCTCTTCCCTGTCAGCCTGTAGGCACTGGTGTGTATGAATGCCAGTTTACAGAAATAGTTTTATTTTCATTATCTCTGTGTACGTAACTGTCACTTGTCTTATCATCCCACTGTGCTGTTATGCAAACAGCATTTGATTCAGTGGTGTGCTTGGTGCTTAACAATCTCTCAGTGTGACAAGAACAAGCATTTCAAAAATGAGGCATATAGTAAATGGCATACAATTAAATGTGCCCTAATGGCTGCTGTTTCTTTTAATTGGCCCATTGCTCACCCTCCTGGAGCACCATCACAGAAACAATACATAATACATGGTTATACTTTTTATGTTTTTTCCAAATCCTGCCTTTGTCTGTGCCTAAAGAGCAAGTATGTTCATGCAGATGGCATATTGTACATTATTAATTTAATAAGTGTATAATATCAAATGACTGCCGTGCAGAAAAACAATGCATTAAATCGGGCCAGGTGATATTACCTATTGCACTCACCCTCAGGTGTTCTTGATTGCTACCATTTTTGTTAATGATTTTTGAAAGTGTCCCAATATTGTGTGTGTGTGTGTGTGTGTGTGTGTGTGTGTGTGTGTGTGTGTGTGTGTGTGTGTGTGTGTGTGTGTGTGTGTGTGTGTGTGTGTGTGTGTGTGTTTGTTTGTGCATTATAGTGGCTCAAACTTAATGCTGCAAAGACAGGCAACAATGTCATGCTAAAGAACTATGAATATAAAAACAAGTACAAATGAATGACCTCTGCTCTTTAAGGAGAAAGGCAAGATGAGAAGCAATGTTCATAAATAAAGCACAGTGATATAGCAAGAAGCCTGTATAAAGTAAGAATCATCTGAATTAGCCCTCTGTATTACACTGAAGTTGTGAGAACACGAATGAGAAAAACACCAGGAAGTTAGGTTGTGCAACAACAAAAAAGCAGTGTATGGGTTGATGAGGAGCAATGAATGAATACCCAGCAAGACAAACAGATGGTTCATTAAAAAGGGTAGAAATGGGGGCACAGAAAATAAAGTAGTATAGCAATCAGAGTACACACTACAGGAACTCTGTAAAAGGTAAAGCATGCTGGGACAAAGAAATTCTTCAATGTTGGTAAAATATATATAGACAGGGACAGAGAATAGAAGACATGGGGAGGCGTAAAGGAGTGCAGAAGAATGTGGAAGGAATAGAGGGTGAGAGCAGACACCCAAGGTAAACAAGAAGCATGTACTATACACAGACAAATAGGGGATATGATGTGGACAAACATGGAGGCAAGATCTGGGAGACACATAGACAGACAAGCAAGTGGTAGAGAAATGGCTGAGATAGGGTGGAGTACAGGAACCAAGAGGGAGAAGGTACAGGAAAGGAGTAGCTAGTGTCCCTGAGACTGAGTGGTCAGTATCAATGATCACATCTCTCCATGGTGGCCTGATAGTACTGGCCAGCTGGTCCAGCAAGTCCACTACTTGCTGCAGGATGAGTTGCTGGATGGTGACCCTGGTGAACCAATGGCTCACCACCCAGTTAACCTCTACCTCCACTTTGGGTTCTAGCTATAGTTCAAACAAGAGTGGTGATTGAGCTGGGCTACCTGCCTGGGACAGAACAAAATGGTCCTGAGATGAGGCACTCCCACTTGTTCATCAGATTCAGCCACAGGCACAACTAAAGTTGTAGAAAGCTGCAGCTAGTTGGCCTGCAGGTCTGGTGGACCATGGAGAACTAAAGAAAGGAGACAAACTGGGAAATCTAACATCAATGATGACTGACCAGAAGTGATTTAGCAGATTCAAAGCAGGAAAGTACCACAAATGCCATAGCCTGTGTGAGTTTGGCAGAATGCTTAATATCTTAACATCATAGGCAGAATGTACAGGAGTTGATTTTCACTTGGGCTTAGTAGCTAGGCTTAAAATGGCCCTTAAGGACAGTTAGTCAAGTATTTATCTATACCTATATCTGTGGCATAAAGTATAACTGAAGTGAGCTTAGAGAACAGTACAGGTGGTGCAGGGTTCAAAACCTATTTACAGATCATTGGGGTTGGAGGCTGGCATAATGTTTAAGGTATTTGCCTTAGACACAAGGTGCAGGGTTTGATTCTAAAAGGAGATAATTGGCTAGGGTTAAAATAGCCTGCATGGGCAGTTAGCCTGCAATGCACTTATGAACATGTGCCACTAACCCATCTGTGCAAGTAGTCCCTGACCCTGCTGCCCAATTTAGCAGCTGCCAACTTTGCCTATTTGTTCTGAAATGCGAAAGGAAAAGGCCAGCTAACAGATAATGCATACAGGTGTGGGGGAAAAACAAATCACAGTGCATCAATACAGCCCTACCCAAATGTGCAAGGACATAGAAGCCTGAAATGAGTCCAGCAGCCCAGCATGCTCCTACAGGTGCATGTCCAAGTGCAAATCAGAAAGATGTAAACAGCTTGTCATTAAGCAGCACAGCAGTCTACACTCCTGCAATTATTAACAAATGAATATAGGCAGTGACAAAGCAGTTAGTTGCTCAGTCCCATACAGACTCCTCAGAGGTGACCTCTGTCTGGCATACAAAGCAATCTCAGAGCCAGCCTTGATGGGACTGCTGCATATCCACAAGTCAAGCCCCACGTGAGTAACCCACATGCACAACCTCAACCTGGTCTGTGATATAAATAGGACTTGTTGGTGGGACAGATTTGTGTCCCAGAGACTCCCCTTCTGTGGAATAGACTCCATCTCCACATCAAGCAGAGTACCTCATTAACCCTTTTAAGCACACCCTAGATAACTGGATAGGAAACAGAAAATACAGCCCTGGGATTCCACCTGTGTCCCTGCTGGACAGGGGCAGCAGGTGCTGACTTGTTAGAACATGGGCTAAATTCTTGGCTAGGGTTGTAAGGGCCTCAGGACCAATAGCCTAGTAACTTCCTATGATCCTAATACTTTAGGCTTCACAGAATTAGCTTGGCTTTGCCACAGTCCCCTCCATTCCCTTGAGCTTCTCTTTTGGCTATTTTTTAAATGTTATAGCCACTTTAAAATTAGGTAATTTACCAATACTAAAAGTGTACATTTTCAAATGCTATACACACTTATGGACAATTTAGAGGATCACCAAGTCACTTATATCATATCTTTGGATAGGGGAGGAAACTGGAGCACCTGATAAAAACTCACTCGACACAGAGATGGGACAACATGCAGACTCTCCAAGGAAGGTACCTGAGCTATGAACCAAACTGAAGAATCAAGCACTGTGAAGCACCTTTGTGAAATTGTTAAATTGCTGGTCCATTCTGAGGATTTTTTTTCATAACTTGTGCAATAGCATTGATAGCTTCTCTCTGGAGACTGGATGATGCTCTAATGGCGCTCTCTTTAGACTGCAACTTCTTTTTTATATACACTCTTTTCCACTCAACTTACACACATTACAACACTGATTTTCTATGTGCTGGGAAAAATTGTGGAACAAGTACGGGAAAACATGAAGAATCATGGGATTTCTCATTATTAAGCCAGCATACTTATTTATCATGACAACTTTTATGTTTTCTTCTGCATACAGTTTATGCATCTGGAAGTTTTCTTTATTCAGCATTTTTATATAGGGACTGATTCAGAAAGGTTACCACAAGACTGCAATGAGGTCTATAGCTTGCAGTAGTCTTGTGTTCAGAGCCAGCCCTATCATGGTGCATTAACATGAAGACAAGCAGCGCAACTGTGGGTTGTCCCTGGAGCCATGCTAAATGTTAGTGAGGCATTCCTGGGGACAGGCATTTGCTAATTACCTATGTGCTTTCCCCCATAACTGCCTATGATTCCCGCTGAAGGCTATTTGCACTAATGAACATGGCCACAAGTTTGTGTTCATCCATCATAGTAGAGGTAAGTGCTAGGGAGTTCAGTGGACACAGTATGAGTGTGTGTGCATGCTTGCGTGTGTATATGTGCAGCTGCATATGTGAGTTTTGGTATGAACATGTGTCTGCCTGAGAAGGTGAAGAAATGAGGTCAGTTAGAGAATAAGGTGTGCAGGGGATGGGGTAGGGTAGGTTTGTGTGTGTATGGGCAAATGGGTAGCATATCGATGAGTGTGATCATGTGGAGGGTGCTGGTAGTGTGTGTGTGTGTGTGTGTGTGTGTGTGTGTGTGTGTGTATGTGTGTGTGTGTGTGTGTGTGTGTGTGTGTGTGTGTGTGTGCATGTGTGCGTGCGTGTGTGCGTGCATGTGTGCGTGTGTGTGTGCATGTGTGCGTGTGTGTGCGTGTGTGTGCGTGTGTGTGTGTGTGCGTGCATGTGCGTGCATGTGCGTGCGTGTGTGTGCGTGTGCGCACGTGTGTAAGTGGAAATGATAATATCTGTGACCTTTACCACTGTCCTTTTTGTGTGATGTATATGGAAACTTCTGATGTGTATTTTGACTTGATCATGCAATGCCCTTCAAAGCCTTAAATAATGCTGCATCACTCATTTCATTCTATGCAACATGGAGCTGCCACCGGGAATATGTAAGAACCAGGGCCCATGGAGCTGGACTAGAAGTTGCTACTATAGTGATACTACCATATAATATGCACAACACTGTTTTCTATCTTGAATGATGTGGTGCAGCTGTTGATGGTGGTCTGCTGCTGTCAGTGTCATTGCAGATAGATGCTGAGATAGTCAGTGTAGGTCTCATTGATGCACTGCTGGAGGGCCCAGGGTATGATGCCTACCCTGGCTGCCAGTGCATGACCATGTTGTGGAGCATGACACAGATACTTTGAATATTGCAGATCGTGAACATTGCTGTGCACCTGAGAAGTATCTATGCAGCAGACCTATGATGGCAGCAGGCTAAATACATGCTTAACTTCATTTTTTGTTTGTGCACAAGCAATACTGTACTGCAGTTTGACCACATTTTTGGGTTCCTTATATCATCCTCCAGTGTACAAGGTGGTAAACTATATTACTGGTACCACATTAGGAAGAGATCAGAGTGATTGAGGGGGTTGTATACCTGTTACACAAATCACATTGTCTATGTACATGTACCGGTATATCTGCATTTACCTTCTAGATAGCATCCAAGATTATCCAAGTGCAACTAACTCTGGGCAAGACCGCAGTCCAAATTGTAACTTGCTACAGATGCCCCACCATGACCCAGGATTCCCACTCCTCATTTCTTGATACACTGGAAAAAATTAGGGTACAACCCAACACCCCAATAATGGGCGATTTTAAATACCCCACCATTAACTGGGAAAACTACTCATGTACCAATTATTTTGCTCAACGTTTTCTGGAATTCATAAATTCCAACACCTTGGATCAACTTATCCACACCCCCACCAGGGGCAGCAATATCCTAGACCTGGGCATTACCAACATGAGAAAGAAAAACAAAGCCAACAACTAACAAACTGAGTAAGAGATGGCAGCGCAATAGCAATCCAGCGATATGCCAATGCAATTGAAGTAAAATGCAATTGAAGTAAAATCCAATAGTATGCCAATGCAGATGAAATAAATCCAGGTAAAATAAGGAATCCAAGTTTATTGAAAAGTTAGGTAAGCGCTTTCGACTGTGACACCAGCCTTCTTCAGACAACCATTACAATAAAAGAAACTTCTTATATAGTGATCTGTATTCACTAATTACAATCAATTATCCAATTAATTACTCAATAGTTAACAGTTGCATTGAATTAAATATAAAATGGTTATAAGTGTACATATCTAAATGTATGTTTAAAATATTTGTTTAAAATACATGTTTACATATGTCATAATAAATATATATGTGTGTGATACCTATATAAAACCATGTTAAAAACAGATACTATACAAAATTTCCATAAAACAATACTTTATCTATTATAGACCTTAAGTTTTAAAATGCTTGCAATAGAAATTGAGTCATTCAGACCCAGAAACTGTGTGGCATTTAAAAGAACCTGCCACCAATATTCTTTGGATTCTAAAATCACTTTCCATGGATCTTTTCTTGGAGATGGTCGTACTTGTTCTAATACTATAAACTTAAATTTATGTGTAGGATTTTGTACCAGATGTCTATATAATGCATTGCTATGTGATTGTTTATTAATTTCATAAATATGCTCATAAATGCGCTGTTTTAGTTTTCGTTCTGTTTTGCCTATATAAGAGGCTGAACAGTGCGAGCATACTGCCGCATACACAACACCCATTGTGTTGCAGTTCTATTTACCTGTAACATTAATCACTGTACCCATAATTGACAAGTGGTCCACTTCTAGTATATAAGCACAATATGTGCACATGTTGCATTTTCTTATGGTTCCTTGAATTTTCTCTACTACATTGGAACATGCATTACACCAGTCTTTTAAATTACGGTCCCTCTTATAAGTAATTGAGGGTTGTACACCTAAAACTTTAACTAGTTCGCTGTCTCTCATAATGAATGTCCAATTTTTCCTCATGAGATTTATAATGTTTGCAGAGTCCTTGGTGTATGTAGTTATAAAACCTATATTGCCATATCTGTTTGTGTTAGACTGTGTGTTTGATCATTCCATGTTAAAGGATGTTTCCCCTTCTTGTGAATCTGAAACAATTTTACAAGCGTTTGCCAATAAGGGCTGATAAAACCCTGTATTTCTCTTATATACTACTTCAAAGAGAATGCTGTCCACAAATTGTTTGAGATAATCCCTGTTTAAAAACATATCACTAATGTATCGACATTCTTCCATAAAATCATCTACTTCCGTTACCATTCGTGCTGCACGAACCATTTGTCCCTTGATAACTTTCTTTACATGTTTTGGATGATTACTAGTGAAATGCAAAAACTTATTGGAATAAGTTTTCTTCCTATATATATTGGCCTTTAGACAACCTTGTACTGAATTTTTTGTCAACAAAACATCCAAATATGAAATACTATTTCTTCCAACTTCATAAGTAAACTTTAAAAAATCAATTGAATTATTAATGCATTGCACAAACTCATCTATGATTTCTATAGGACCATTCCAAATAAAAAAGAGATCATCCAAAAAGCGGCAATACATGCTAGCATATTCCATAAAATATGACTGGATCAAATAATTATGTTCCCACATGGCCATAACTACATTTGCATACAGTGTGCCTACAGGGGAGCCCATTGCTACCCCTTTTATTTGCTTGAAATAGTGACCATCATGGTATAAATAATTATTAGTTAAAACCAATTACAACACAAGTGATAAAGTGTTGATGTCATCCTGAGGGATGACCATTATTTCTGTGAAAAAATCTGTGAACCATTCCAACCCTACATCCTGAGGTATACATGTAAAAAGATCATTTACATCCACAGTGATAAATGTAATATTTTCAACATTTGGTATATGTGTCATATTGACCTTTTCAAGAAAGTCCCAAGAATCACGACATATATATTGTAGATCAAACACTTTTTCTTTCAGTTGCATGTCTACATATTTGGCCATAAAATATGTTTTCGAGCCCCCAGCATCCACAATTGGACATAGAGGTGGGTTTTGTAAGTCCTTGTGAATTTTGGGTGCTCCAAAAATAATTGGTATTCTGGGATTTTGTACATGCATATACGCATAGGCCTATTTTGTTATTTGCCCCTGCATCAGCATGTCTTCTAAATAATAGTCAATTCTAGCATTGGAAATATTAATTTCATTAAGAGAGGCTTCAATGTATGCATCTTCATATAATATTTGTAGTATAAGCTGGTTGTAGTCCATTAAATTCATTATCACCAGTCCACCTCCCTTATCTGGATGCATAATACATAAGTCACCTCTTGCCTTCAACTCATTTAACATTTCTTGTTGTTGTTTGGTAATATTGCTTATAGGATATTTAGTTTTCTGTTGTTGAAGTTAATTCCTAAAATCAAGTTCACATAATTCTTCAAACAGTTTTATCTTAGGATTTAGGGGAAGATTAAAACTACTAGGGATATGCATTGGGTTGTTCTGTATAGTTGAAGCATGTTGAAATATAACAGCTAGGTTCATCTTCCTAGTGAACAGCTTCAGTTCTGTTATTAAATCCGTGAACCTTGCTCGTCTCTTAGGTATGAATGTAAAACCTTTGCTGAAAATATTAGCATGTTGAATATTTAAAACTACCTCACTATAATTGTAAATTTTATAGTTCTCTGTAGAATTAGTGATAAGTTGGTAGGTATTATGTGGAATTTGTTCACCTACCAGTTCTAATTGTAGTTGTTCCGTGAGCGTGAGCCCGTTCTCTGCCTGCTCCATGTGTACGCTGAATTGCCCCTCGCCTGATAGCTGTCTTTGCTCCACAGCCGTTCCGACCTGCATAGGGTACTCTCCTCTAAAGGGATTTGTTGTTGGTTGTTTGTATCCACTTCAATAGACTTATGCCTGCCATTATTATTTGAAGAAAGAGCTGTTTCTTCCCTTTGCTCGCTGTGACGCTGTCCACGTGGTGGTTTAGGGTAGGCTCTTCCATTGGAATAGTCCATTTGATCTCTATGTAGTTTGCGGGTTTTTCTGTCTGTGACCAATTTGCTATGGTTATCCACCTGAGTAAAAGCCTCAAGGAATTGATTTTGCCAAGCTGCAAATGCTGTCTGCTGCTTTATTTTTGCATCAAGTGCTTCAATTTGAACATTTAATTCTTCCATTTTATAACCATTATGTTTCGTCAGTACCTCTAAAATTCACACCCCTGCCGATCAAAGAGTTGTAAAAGCTCCTTATGCAATGCACTATTCTCTTTTAGTCCCATTGGATACTTCCAGTATCTTAACCCCTTGGGAACCTGCTGATGCTTAATGCACTCTTTAAAATATACATTCTTATCAACTAATTTACGATAGTTCCATACCAAATCATGAAAATCATCTATCATAGTAGTAACATTCGGCATATGCTTGTCTGTGTCTATAGTATTATTTTCTATTTGATTTAGCCCCCGCTGCAGTTGTATGTCATTTTGTGAAGTTTCAACATTGTGCATTATAATTTGATGTTGCAGTTGAGGTTGCCCTGGTGGAATACTGTCCATACTGTCGTCACTATCAGCTCTATTCCGTATAGGGCAGATTGGCTGCATTTCTCCTGCATTAATAATGCTCCCAGACAGTTGCTGTATGAGTTGTGTTAAATTTGTTACTGAGTGCTGAAGTAATTCAAATTCAGCTCTAGTAACCGTCAATACCGCTTCTTGCATGCTGCCAGTTGCCATAATAAACTGAGAAAGAAAAACAAAGCCAACAAGTAACAAACTGAGTAAGAGATGGCAGCACAATAGCAATCCAGCGATATACCAATGCAATTGAAGTAAAATCCAATAGTAAGCAAATGCAGGTGAAATAAATCCAGGTAAAATAAGGAATCCAAGTTTATTGAAAAGTTAAGTAAGCGCTTTCGGCTGTGACACCAGCCTTCTTCAGACAACCATTACAATAAAAGAAACTTCTTATATAGTGATCTGTATTCACTAATTACAATCAATTATCCAATTTATTACTCAATAGTTAACAGTTGCATTGAATTAAATATTGGTGGCAGGTTCTTTTAAATGCCACACAGTTTTCAGGTCTGAATGACTCAGTTTCTATTGCAAGCATTTTAAAACTTAAGGTCTATAATAGATAGAGTATTGTTTTATGGAAATTTTGTATAGTATCTGTTTTTAACATGGTTTTATATAGGTATCACACATATATATATATATATATATATATATATATATATATTTTTTATTATGACATATGTAAACATGTATTTTAAACAAATATTTTAAATATACATTTAGATATGTACACTTATAACCATTTTGTATTTAATTAAATGCAACTGTTAACTATTGAGTAATAAATTGGATAATTGATTGTAATTAGTGAATACAGATCACTATATAAGAAGTTTCTTTTATTGTAATGGTTGTCTGAAGAAGGCTGGTGTCACAGCCGAAAGCGCTTACCTAACTTTTCAATAAGAAAAAAGAAGCACCAAAAAAGCAACCAAGTAAATAAAATGTCCAACTGAAACACAATTAATTAATTAATTTTAAATGTTTAATTAATTGTGTTTTAATTGATCAATTTGTTCATTTATTAGTGTGGTATTTAAATGCTTTGAATTGTGTTGACTTTGTATTCTGATGAAGTCTATTGACGAAAGCGGAAATTAAACTATTGATTACGCTATCACTCTGGTGCAGCTCCTCTTGCTTTCAGTTGGACATTTTATTTACTTACTAACTTTTCAATAAACTTGGATTCCTTATTTTACCTGGATTTATTTCATCTGCATTGGCTTACTATTGGATTTTACTTCAATTGCATTGGTATATCGCTGGATTGCTATTGCGCTGCCATCTCTTACTCATTACCAACATGGGCGACCAGTGTTCCATACCAGAGGTCATTTCCTCGTTGATCAGATCCAACCACAAGCTAATCACCCTAAACATCCACATCCCACTCCCACCCCCATTAGGGAAACCACCGTAAAAAATTTCTCCAACGCCAACTTCACACTTCTTAAGACAGAAGTGGCAAACTTCAAGACACCCAGCAGATGGACAATAGAGGTACGACTGCTGAATCCTACACAAATTCACTTTATAAGCACTTACACGAGTGCATGGATCATGCTATCCCTAACAGAACCAAGATGCTAGCCTTCAAAAAAAGGAAGCCAATCTCGTGGTCCACTGCCATAAACAAACTCTACAGCAGAACAAAGAAACTGTTGCAAAAAAGAGTAAAATCCCATGATTGGAGGAACTCCCTGGTCAGCCTCAGTAAGAAGCTGAGATCCCTCATAAAATCCTACAAAGCTAGTTACGAAAACAAAATCGCCACTGATTCTAAAGACAACGACAAAGCATTCTATAGCTATGTCAAGAATCTCAATGGCAACACTCAGATCTGGTCTGAGTTAGAGCATAATTGCACTAAATATACAGAACCAACTGATATTGCCAACATCCTGGCAGATAGGTTCAGTGCTAACTTTACCCCCAATCTCTATACCAGAAGAATGCAAAGTTCCTGTAGTCACGGCTGCACAGGTAAAAGCCACACTCTCTCCAAAGCCAAGAACACAGCATCCATGGGACCTGACATCATCCCAGGATGTGTTCTACATGAAATACAGAATTAACTGGCACCCCACATAAGCACCATGTTCAATAATAGCCTCACTTTATGCTTTGTGCCAACTGAATGGCACACAGTGACAGTTATCCCACTCCACAAAGGGGGAGCCACCACAGACCCCGGGAACTACCGCCTCATTAGCCTAATGAGCCTGGCCTGCAAGGCCATAGAACATATCATCATGGAACTTATAAAGAAAGACATTGGTAATCTCCAAACTCTGGACCCCACCCAGTTCAAGTTTGTAAAAGGCAGATCATGTCTCCTAAACCTGATAGACTTCTTTGAACCAGTCACCAAAGCCATAGACGAGGGTAAGGTGGTTCACACAGCCTATCTAGATCTCACCAAGGTTTTTAACACCATCCCCCACTCTGGAATTATAGATAAACTCACTAAACTAGGTATAAATCCCTATGTCACAAGATGGGTTGCCAACTGGCTCACTGACAGAACCCACACTGTGAAAGTAGCAGACTCCAATTCCGAAATCAGACTAGTGACAAGTGGAGTACCACAGGGTTCAGTCCTGGGACCTCTCCTGTTTGGCATCTACTTTTCTGAAGTACAGGCTAACACAGAAGGTTTTCAGCTTATGAAGGTTGCAGATGACTGCAAACTAGGAGCCATAATCGAAACTCCTAATGATGTGGACATCCTACAAAAGGGTCTCACTGAGACAGATGCCTGGTGTCAAAGCCATGCCTCAAGCTCAATGCCAAAAACTGCATTGTCATCCTCTTTGGTAAAAACTCTGTACCTATGAGCTACCACATAGGTGGTAGTCTACTTAACACCAAAGTGTGATAAGAGACCTTGGGACACAGATGGATTGTAGTCTCTCCTTTGATAATCACATCACCACAGTAGTCAGGAAATCCTACTACATGGCACACCTCATCACAAAAGGTTTCTTATCCAGGAAAAAAGAGGTCATTGTTCCCATCTACTTGTCACTCATTAGACCCATTATAGAGTACAACGCCCCTTTTGGTATCTACCTCACAAGACATCTACAACAACTGGAAAGGCCGCAGAAATACCTCACAATGAGGATTACCGGCCTCAAACAGCTTTACTCCATCGCATATCGCCTACTCAGAGGTGATCTCTGCCTAACATACAAAGCGATGTCAAACCCAGAGCTGTTGGACATACTCCACTTAAAGAAATCCCAATCCCTCCGAGTTACATGCTCTAGAGACCTAAACCTTGTCATCACAATAAACAGAACATGCTAGAGGGATAGAGTCCTGTCCCAGAAACTTCCCATACTCTGGAACAAACTATCTATATCAAACAAAGCTCCTCATTAGCACTCTTCAAGAAAGATCTTGATGACTGGATGGGAAATGGGAAATTCACCCCAGGGATCACCTCTGTGGCCCTGCTCAACAGGGACACAGGAAAATAATTTTCTTGGGTGGCAAAAGCCAGGGTACCTTTTTGCTAGGCTTATATAAGGCCTAGGGCCAATAGCCTAGTACCTACCTATGAACCTATAATGAAGTCTGTTATTGGACAAAAGCTGTTATTTAACATGCTATGCTAAAGAAGCTATTGCAGCTGGATTATTTAGTGTGCACGCACGTGTCTTTTTATTTTATTAGTAGTGACCATAATTGTTGAGCACGGATATTGGTGGCTTATAATGGCAGCAGTCTGAGTGGCCTTTTATGGTTCAAATGTTCTGAAATGCGTACATTTGTCATTATTGGGTTGTGCATTTTGTTTTACTGCTTAATGGAAAAATGTGCAGAACTACAAATTTAAAAC
>NC_056730.1:913894861-914022361 GCF_019279795.1 Protopterus annectens
TGAACAAGATGCCTCAGAATAATGTTGTTAAAAATTGAAGCACTGGCTCATTAGCATAAGTTTTTTTTTAATCCTGGCAGGTAACCTGATGAGTGGTGAACCATCTAGCTCTGAAGATGTACTGTGCTATGGTTGACCAGTGAATTGTTTGTGTGAAATATAGCTGAAATATTTTGACTCATTTTATTTATTTATATTTATTTTATTTAATCTTCTTCTGTTTTATCACAGATGGAGATCAGAGATATACATAGACAACAAAGTAGCTTTAATTGCTTCCCTGGATAAAGGAGCTGTCTGTGGATGAAAATGGCTACTATTATTTGCTCAGTATTTTGAGTTGACTTTGTCATGCTACTTTGAATTGTGATGGGAAAGTTGGAATATTTTAGTTGTGGTGTGGCTACAGCTCATTAGTGTGGTGCTTTATTTGTATCACAATCAGAGAAGTGAGGTGTATACAGTCAGAAAACCGGCTATAACTGGGAGATGATGGTATTGAGGGCTGTCTTTAAATAAAACCAAGTTACTTTTGTTTGCTTAGTTTAGACAGCTGTCTTTGGATGACTAATTTATATTTTTGTGAAATAAGTTGGAGTACTTTACTATGACTAAGGTTGAAATGCATACATATTAATATGCTGATTGTTTTATGACAATCAGTAGATGGTGGGGACTATCTGGATGAAGATAACGTAATACTTCCAGTACTAATGTGCATTTCTGAATTATGCTGAGATATTTACTGTGCCTATGATGTGCTTATGTGAAAGAAATTGAAATACATTAATGTGTTCATAATTATTATTTATTCTGTACAACAATCTGATATCTGAAGTATACCCAGTCAAATATGGGGCAATAATTACCTCATACCTCTCAACTGTCCAGATTTTCACAGAATTTCCCAGTTTTTGTCTCATATTTTTGGTCTGTTTCTCATAAAGTTTGTGGCTTTCTGGCATATCACTGAGAATTGAAGTCACTAAATAATGACATACATTTGAGTTTCAGACATGCTAACAGAAGACGTGCTATTCCAGCAACCTTCTAAATGTATAAGAGCAATATTTAATATCTATCTATATTCTGGGCCTTTGCCCCACCCACTTTATTTTAGGCTGTCTCCAGAATTATTGTGCTAAGAGGTTGAGAGGTATGAATTGCATGCGTATGTTAGCTGTTTGTGTATGAAAATGACTGTTATCATTTCCTCATTATTCTTGGATGGTTTTGTAGGAGTAATATTTTTTGTTGTTAAGATAATTGGAATATTTTACTGCTACCTTCATATAAAACAAAGTAAAAATATACTAAGGTGGCTTTTTTTTATTGAAGTGAGTTGCACACAGCTAGAAAAGTGGATATACCTGTTGGGTGATGGGGGGGGGGCTATTTGTGGATGCAAGTAAGTTAGCCTCTTGTTTGCTCAGTTTAAACAGTCATTATTCTAGCTTGCAGTCAGGATGAATGTGAATCAGTGTAAAGTAAGTTGCAATACTTCACATTGTCTACTTTTTTGTGTGGAACAGACTTGAAATGCATAACTGCAGCCATTATTATTATTATTATTATTATAATTATTAATATTATTATTATCTTCATCATCATCACCACTACCATTATAATTATTAGCAGCAGCAGTAGTAGTGACAGTAGTGGTATTTTACCACAATCAGATATTTGAGGTGTAAACAGTCAACAATGTGACTATAATTGCTGGGCTAAAAGCTGTCTGTGAATAAAAATGATTCACCCTGGACCTGCTGTCATGATCAAGCTAAACAGTCATTTGTCTGGATTTGCTGGACTAGTGTGCATTTGTATAAAGCAATTTGGAATACTTTAATGTGATCATTCTTTATTAAAACCAGAGATTTGAGGTTTACACAGTCATATGGTTGTAAATGATGGATATGGAGAATAGCGGATTAAAATGACAGCAGTTTGAGTGGTCTTTAATGGTCAAAATGTTCTAAAATAGAAGTTTATATTATTACTAGCTATAACTATACATTAAGACAACCAAGAAGGTGAAGATTAACTAAAAAGTACATGTGGATTTACACATAATAAAAATAAATAAATAAAGGAATAAATAAATAAATAAATAAATAAATAAATAAATAAATGAATAAATGAATGAATGAATGAATGAATGAATAAATAAATAAATAAAGCATGTGGGGGACTCAGGGTCCAAAATACACTTATTTTTCACACTGTGAGCAGTGGTCACATTAGTGCATTAGTATAATTTACACATTCAGTGGGTCTTCTTTTGATTCCAGTGGTAGCTTGTGCTTACTCTCATTCTTAGCTATTATGCATTTAGGTATAGTAAGTTTGCCATTATTTGCCTGGACACAATGATTTCTACATGCCTGGAGGTGCTAATCTTTTTCTTTGAGTGCCTTGCAAATAGTCTTTGTTCATACCTGTGTGTACTGATACTTACTTTACCACTACTATCACTACTGTTGCTACTAGTACTACTGCTACTACTGCTTGCTTTAGTTTCTGGAAGATTAGAAGGCTGTAAATTATATTCCCACACCAGGTATTGTATTCATTCTCCAGTAGTGACACTGCAGTGTAGCATACAGGGGTGCTACACACTTGAGCATGCATCAATTCAGTTAAGATATTAAACTGATGCCTTATTTGCTTATGCTGGTGATAGCTCAGCTAGATGCAAATGATCCCATGGTGCTTATCAAAAACAGCAAGGATTTAATTCATTTTAACTCAACAACCAAGCAAAACACCAGCTTTATATAATGACCTTATTACAGACTATAATATTTATTCATAAAAAAAGGTAATGTCGCAATACATTTCTTCTATATTCAGTAACGTATCCTCCATACTTTTTCCACATCTCATTGTTAAATTTTTTGAGAATTAATCCATCACAGTATAATATCATCATAATAAACTTTCCACTCCTTAATCCCATGATATAACAAATATGTAGATAAATTGGTTCCCTATTAGATGAACGAATGCTTAAAATGTCGAGTATGACATGCTCGACAGCTTTTAAGTGAACGTTCATCTAAGCAAAACCTAAGAATGTCGAAACAAGGAGTATCGAAAAGTTATAGTTGGCCAGCCGTCAGGAAGCCGACGGCTGACGTCAGAATGTTCACCTTGTCAAGCAATTCTTACAGTCCTCCACTGTGGTGCAGTCTCATCATTCATCCTGTGTAATGTTATGACAGTCCTCCACTGTGGTGCAATCTCAGAGTTGGTATATTTAAGTAGGGGGGTGTGGGGGCATAGCCCCCCACTTTATTTTGTTTGTTGATTTGGTTTTGTTTTTGTTTTTTGGGGGGGGGGGTTTAATGGTGTACAGTACATTTTAGCCATCAGCCGTTGGCTTCCTGATGGCTGGCCAACTATAACTTTTTGAAACTCTTTATTTCGACATTATGGGGTTTCAGTTAGATGAACTTTCACTTAACAGCTGTCGAGCATGTCGTACTTGACATTGTAAGCATTCATTCATCTAATATAGACTCGATAAATCATCTATCAGTGTTTGAGGCAACATTTAGACTTATGAAAAAGCTTGCCAAAATGTTTTCACGTGGCCATACTCTAAAAGACTGCTCAGTAATCTCTGGAATTCCACATAACATAATCTTTACTTATAGTAGCATTTATATATATATATATATATATATATATATATATATATATATATATATGTATATATATATATATATATATATATATATATATATACATATATATATATATATATATATATATACTTCATGCAAGGATGTGTATATATAAATATATATATATATATATATATATATATATATATATATATATATATATATATACACGTGTGTGTGTGTGTGTGTGTGTGTGTGTGTGTGTGTGTGTGTGTGTGTGTGTGTGTGTGTGCGTGCATGTCCATGTGTACATACAACCATAATGTAAGCAAAGCCAACATATACTGTAACGCATTGGCTAAAAATATAAAAATCTGTCTTGTCAGTGTTACTATTTTACAATTCATGTACTTATCACACGTGATATGCAGATGAGCACCGCTTGATGTATTGCCCTTTAATTATTCCAAAATCTTTGGTATGCAATACTGCAAGAATTTTTGGAATTCGTATGTATATGTATGTGCACCATTATGTAAGCAAAGTCATCATGCACTGCATTGTTCATTGGATAAAATTTGCCTTGTTAGTATTGTTATTCCTTTGCATGTCACCCGTAAACACTGTTTGCTACGTGGCCCCTTTAATTACACCTAAGACTTTGAAGTAGCTTGGTATAAGACTTGCAGGAATCTCCCCTAGATCAGCGTGCATGCATGCACAGTCCTGTGTTCTGGACAACCAAGAATCGTGATCATGAAGCTTTCTTTATTAATGCTTTCTTCACAAATGGTCACTGTCACTCATTTGCACTGGTAGTCTGCAGTAATGTAGACTACCAGTAAAACTCAGCCCAAGAGATACTGAAAAACATTAAAACAAAACAAGAACTATTGAGAAAGGATTGAAACAAGAGCAGACTAGCACACTGCACTCCCACGGTCTAACTGATCATCCTCGTCAAGTATGGAGAGGTGTAGACTTGAAATGAGCCCATTGTTCTGTAAAAGAGCAGCCCATCTGCCAGAGGCTTATTTTCTACATGATTTGCAACACAATTTGGTGCTAAAACCTAAATAAAAATAGAAAAAAAAATATTTAATGAAGGAAAATGTACTCAGCCAGCTCCTAAAAATATGTCCTTGGGTTTGGCCTCATTCACCTATTGCTAAGGCTAGCCCTGCTGCTGCCAAAACGTACATGACACCACTTAAAATCTCAAAAATGCAGCTGTGTGTGACAGTCATCTATGAATTACATCTTATTTGCTTTAAGAAATGTATTATTATTTGCTGTAGGTGTTTATTTTTTACCTATTTATTCATGGTCATTGAACATTATCACAGTGAAAGAATTGCAATTTTGAAATTATGTCTGTTACTGACATGCAAAAGTGAACATGAAATTATGTCTTATTCAATGATTTCATTGTAAGAATAAAATGAACCACATTTTAAAAAATTACCTTAGTTACTTAAAGTCTCCTTCCACAAACAGATGTATGTTATTAAAGATCTCTAAGTTATCATTGTCATTATTATCATCAATCCTCCTTTCCTCATTTGTACATGGGGCTGCGTTGTCACATAAACAGTCATTAATGTGTCCAATTAGTATTCCCCACTTTTAACCTTTACCCATTTGACTCCCCAGCTTTCTGAGTTGCAGTCCTCTGTATTTTGTTTTATAAAGTATAGAATTAAACTTTCAAATATGTAATTTCTGCAAAGTACAGTTCACAGGTTCATGTGTGTACTAGGCTATCTGCCCGTATGAGTCACTATAATCACAACCAATTTCCCTTTTGCTGCCTGAATTAACCTATCCCATGTGTTTGAGATTGGCCCTACCCATCCCAAGGTCGATGATTATATATTGCCCCTAATGTGAATAAGTGGTATTATAACATAGATAATCTGAGGGGATAAACCATTTAGGAACTGCCTCTGTCTATTAGTAGCCCAGTGGACAGTCCTAGGGTAAGTTTTCTGTTTCCCATTCATTGTTGTAAGCTGTACTTGAATATGGACAGGGATGAGCTTTGTTTTACATGGATGAGGAGTCTGTTTCAGAGCAATGGTATCGTCTGCAGGATATACATGTCCCTCCACAACATTCTATTGATATTGCAGGTTTAGATCGCTACACTGAGTATTTCTTATGCCATTTGACTTGTTGATGTGCAATAAATTCATCAGTATTGAGTCAGGGGATGCTTTGTATGACAGACACAGGTTACCTCTTAGCAGTCTGTAGGATGCAGAGAATAGTGACAGGGCTTTGAGTCTGTCCATGTAGGACATATTGTTATCATTTAAGTAAGGTATTTCTTACAGTGCTTAAACCCTGGGACAGATACAGAGATATACATGTCATTGTTTGTCCCTGAGCACCTATGAAATTATTTGAAAGTCCGTAGTCCTGAGACTATGTACAAACACTGAGTAAAATGCTGAGTTTAGACAATGAAGTACTGATGCTCAAATGTCTCTTGCATAATATCACCAACTAGTAGTAGTTACTTAGGTTCATCTTTATTCCACTTGTTTACTACTTCTCTACATACAATATACATTGACAGACAGCAACTGCTAACCATATTCTCCACATGAAATTTCTTATCCATCTACTGTCAGCATACTGCTTTGTACTGAATACAGTTAGTTAACATTTTGTCTCAGTTTTGGCATTATATACCACCCATTGGTTTTATCTATAATTTAGTGTATCTGCAACTACGAGACAAGGGTCTATTCAATAGAAACTCTACAATTACTTATTTCTAAATAATGTCCGATAACTGGAACTCTCACAAGAGAAACCTCAATTTGTAGGTCCCATTTCTTGGTTTAAGTTTAATTTCTTTTCAACCTGGATTTTACTGTCATGTGTGGACCTCTTACTATTATGACAGCATGTCTTGTAATGGTTATTGCTGTATTTGTAAAACAGTACTTTTGTCTATGTGTGGTAAGTTAAATTCATGCTACAATTACTTATATAACTACTGCCTTTGAATTATATATGCTATATAATTCCACAGACTGAATTCAGATGATCTTAACATTAGATTGTGTAGTTACTAGACCTAATCACGTTTGCCTTTTGCCCTTGCTTCAGAAAAGCTTGTGTTGGCTATAACATTGAATATATACAACTTGATGGCTTACTTTGCCATTGACAGTGCAGAATGCATTTTCACCTGCTTAATCAATAGGTGCATGTTGCCATATCTTTCAACCTCTTACAGCAAGAGATCTGGACAAAGCCTTAAATAATGAGGGCACAAAGGTCCAGAAATCGGAGCAGGTTTTGAATATTGCTCTTATAAACTTAGAAATTTACTTGAATAGCAGAATTTGTGTTAGCATATATTTTTAGAAGGATATGAGGTCTGAAACTCAAATGTATGTTGTCATTATTTAGTGACTTCAAATCCTCAGTGATTTGGCAGAAAAATGTAGATTTTTATGAGGAACAGACCAAAAATATGAGGAAAAAATCTGGATATTCTGTGAAAATCTGGACAGTTGAGAGGCATGCATGCTGCATAGATTATGTTTATAACATCAGCTATTAATATAAATGTGCATGCCTTTTGTGTATCACACCACCCCATGTCTCTTCTTAAAGAAATGGAAATGTCCAGATAACAACACAATAAAGAAGATATAAATAAGCACAAAACAAATATACTGCAAAGCTGGTTTACAACTTAAATGCAAACATATCATCATGTATCAAATGATGGCAAAATGAGTATCAGCAAAGGAAAACACTGAAAATATGCTTTTGCAAAACTAAGACAACACAAACAATACTTAACAAATCACAGTACTCCTGCAAGGCCAACCCAGAGTAACTGGCAAACAACAGCAGTCATTTTACATTCACGGAAAGCCCCCATGCTCAAGCCAGAAATTACAGCTGTTTTATTGTCTGCACACATCTCAGATGTCTTACTGTAGTAAAAATAAATAAATAAATAAAATTAAATAAAATAAAAATAATAACAGACATAATATTTCTGATATAGTAAAGACAATCATGCAGTTAGTGGCTACAGGCCTATCACAGCAAAGTACTCCTGGATGTTTTTAAATACAAGGGCTACAGACCTTTAGGCTTGTAAAGATTTTCATTGATCAGTAGCTGAGCAAGTACTTATGAACCTATAAAGTCCATTCCCCTTATTGGACTACCTGCAGAATTGAAAATAAAATCATCATGCTACCAGTCCATTGCTCTGTTTCTCTTTTGCACTGCAAGTTTGAAACCATCCACTTTACTGACCTTTAATGTTCACAGGCTATCTGCTCCTTGGAGTCCAAATGAATAATGAAGGCCGAGTTCATTTGGATATGATTGTCATTGGCTGCTTAAATAGTCCTTACTTACAAAAATTTCCCCTAGCTGAATGGCATCCTATTCCCAACATCAGTGGCCAGTATTGCACATCCTCAAATGGTTGACACCTTGAGTATACACGGCTAATAACGTATACACAGGTAATAATGTATACACAGGTAATAAATAATAAGGCAACGTGGTGACATTTAACACTTTTTTAGTAAAAAAAATATTTTGTTGACAACTCATATTCAGCACATAAGCTGACTAAAATGAATTAGCAGTATTAACCCTAAAGCATTTTTAAAATAAAATTATCGACTTTCAGTACAATAAGTGGCTGGTCATGAGTACCCTTGGAGTTATAGGCCTTGGATGACCACTCCTATTTCCCCTGTTATAATCCACAACTGACTGCCTAACCTTCTATTATCTGTGTTCCCTGACCTTTTTTATCAATGAAGCAAAAAGGTGAAGCATCAGCATTGGTTATTGCATTGGTATAGTGGGATTGCATTTATCAATGGAGATCCTGGGTTTCACCTGCAGAGTGCTCATAGCTTGGAGATGTTCTTACATCAATGTGTCATATTTATTAAATGTAGGAATCCTGAATAGTTATTGATTCGCTTCCTTCCTTGGTATTTTCTTTGAGCTTCTTTTGTTGTGTCCCAGATGTCAGTCATATCCAGTTTGTTACCACTGAAGTCGTTGATGGCACGGAGAGTGCTGCAAATTTAACCAGGCCCACTTGTACCCTTAATAGGCTTTGCTAGATGATGGCACTCATGGGTAGACTTGATCTTTACTGAATGAATACTTTGGAGACATCATCAAAAGGAAAATGTTGCTGTAAAAATGTAAAAGTTGCTTTGGGGGCACTAAAGATTTCTATTCATATCGACATTTTACACACAGTAGACCATACGTATACATCATAGGCATAGTGTTTTTAAAGCACAATTATCTAACATGGGAAAGCTCTTTGCACTTAATGGAGACTTTTCTTAAGAAGTTTTCTAAGACTGAAAATTCTCTACCTTCCTTAGCTTTCTGCAGAATCTGCATCATTCTGTAGTTTAAAAAATGATTTTCCTTGGTAGCATAGTAGGAGGCAGGGGATGTTTGAGCAATGGGCTCTTTCAATAACTAGTAAATGAAGTAGCTGCACAGCCAACATTAGAGTCAATTACAGGAGAGATATTAAATCTCAAAACACCATACTTTCCTGCAACTCCATCAGCTGAAGATTATTTCATTAATGCTTGTTTTCTATATCATGCATTTTATTGTGCAAGCCATTGCATGCAAGAATTAATATCTGAAAGAGACCTCTGCATGTCATGTATTTGTAAGGCATTTAGGGTTTTCACTGTCTCCAAGAAAGAGGTCTTAACTGTTACAGACTGGAGGTCTGCTGAATTTTCATTGTCAACCATCTCAGTTCATCACTACCTCCACAATCAGTTAATGGGGACTTCAGATTCCCTATCTTATTTTCAGTCATCTGTACTGATTCTAGGACATTGCTTCTGCCATGAGGCTTTCTATCTCAAGAGCACCAGAAGGTAGATCCATAGTATTCACTGCTGGAAGATCTCGGATAGCTCAGCAACATATTGTTAAATAGGTGGGTAATTACTGATTAGGACACGAATGTCATCACCCAATACCTTAATGAAAATTGTTTTAATGCATCCTGTGCTACGGACCTTGCAGATTAGTTTGTCATCCCATTCTCCATAGGTTCTGCCCCAGATTAACAAAACATAACTAGATAGACAGGCAGATAGATAGACAGACAGACAAACAGGCTACAGATAATTAAAATAGACAGACAAATAGAGACAGAGAAAGAAAGGCAGATAAATAGATATAGCTAGCTAGCTAGGTAGATAGACGGACAGACAGATAATTAAAATAGCCAGATAGACAAACAGAGACAGAGAAAGAAAGACAGATAAATAGATAGAGACAGATAGATAGATAGATAGATAGATAGATAGATAGATAGATAGATAGATAGATAGATAGATAGATAGATAGATAGATAATTAAAATAGACAGATAAACAGACAGAGACAGAGAAAGAAAGAACCCAGCCACTGGGGGAGGTACAAGCCAGTGTATTTCTTTATGCCAGTCCCAAGCAAGGATTAATGGGGAGAGTTACATCAGGAAGTGCATTGGGTGTAAAAATTTTGCCAGAGCAAATATGCAGACAACAATACAGATGTCTATAGTGGATCAGTTGAGGCTCGGGTTAACAATGACCCCCTCTAATACTGTTAGCCAACAGGGTGCTGCTGGAAATTGTGCTACTATTGGCCAAAGCAGAAGAAGAAGGAGGAGAAGAAGAGGGGGAAGGCATGCCCGGAGGCAGGAGTAGAGGGGGAAAGTTAGGAGTGTGGAAGTGAGGATAGGAACTTTTAATGTAGCAGTATGACTGGTGAAGGGAGAGAGCTACCTGATATAGTGAGGAGAAGGAAGGTTGATATATTGCAAGTGTAAGAAACTAGATGGAAGTGGAGTAAGGACAGGTGTATCAGAGGTGGGTTCAAATTGTTCTACCATAGTGTGGATGGGAGGAGGAATAGGCTAGGCATTATCCTGAAGGAACAGTATGTCAAGAGTGTTTTGGAGGTGAAAACAGCGTCAGATAGATTGATGTTTATGAAGCTGGAAATTGATGGTGTGATGATGAAAGTTGTTAGTGCATATGCTCCACAAGTTGGGTGTGTGATGGATGAGAAAGAAAAATTTTAAAGTGAGTTATATGAAGTGGTGGATAGTGTACCCAAAGGTGAGAGAGGGTGATTGGAGTGGATTTTAAAGGGTATGTTGGTGAAGAGAAGAGAGGGGATAAGGAGGAGATGGTTAGGTATGGGTGTTAAGGAGAGGAATGCAGAAGGTGAGATGGTAGGGAACTTTGCGTAAAGGATGGACATGGCTGTAGTGGATACATATTTTAAGAAAAGGGAGGAGCAAAGGTTGACATACAAGAGTGGAGGAAGATGCACACAGATGGATTATATCCTATGTGGGTGGGCCAGTCTGAAAGAGATTGAAGACTGCAAAGTGGTGACAGGGGGAAATGTAGTTAGGCAGCATAGGATGGTGGTCTGTAGGATGATGCTGGCAATTAAGATGAAGAGGAGGATAGTGAGGGCAGTGCCAAGGATCAAATGGTGGAAACTGAAATAGGATAACTGTAAGGTGGAGTTCAGGGAAGGGTTAAGGCAGGCACTGGGTGGCAGTGAAGAGCTACCAGACAGCTGGGAAGCCACAGCAGAGGTGGTAAGGGAGACAGCTAGAAAGGTGCTTGGTGTTACATCTGGACAGAGGAAGGAGGACAAGGAGACCTGGTGGTGGAATGAGGACATACAGGATAGTATATAAGAGGAAGAGGATGGTGAAGAAGAAGTGGGATTGTCAGAAAGATGAAGAAAGTAACAGGTGTACAAGGAGATGAAACGTATGGTGAAGAGTGAGGTGGTGAAGGCTAACGATAAGGCGAATGGCAATTTGTGTAAAAGGTTGGGCACTAAGGAGGGAGAAAAGGACCTGTACCTATTGGCTTGACAGAAGGACCAAGCTGGCAAAGATGTGCAGCGGGTTAGGGTGATAAAGCATAACAAGAGAAATGTATTCACAAGGGAGGAAAGTATGTTGAGCAGATGGAAAGAGTACTTTGAGGGGCTGATAAAGAGAATGAAAGAGCAAGAAGGTTAGATGATGTGGGGATAGTGAATCAGGAAGTGCAATGGATTAGCAAGGAGGAAGTAAGGACAGCTATGTAGAGGATGAAGAATGGAGAGGCTGTAGTTCCAGATGACATACCTGTGGAAGCATGGAGATGCTTAGGAGAGATGCCAGTTAGGGTTTTAACCAGATTGTTTAATGGATTTTGGAAAGTGACAGGATACCTAAGGAGTGGAAAAGGAGAATAATGGTACCAATGTTTACAAATAAGGGTGATGTGCAGAGCTGTAGTAACTGCAGAGGGATAACACTGACCAGCTACAGCATGAAGGTATGGGAAGAGTAGTGCAAGCAAGGTTGAGAAGGGACGTGATGATTAGTGAGCAGCAGTACAGTTTCATGCCAGGAAAGAGCACTACAGATGTGATGTTTTCTCTGAGGGTGTTGATGGGAGAAGTATAGATAAGGTCAGAAGGAGTTGCATTGTGTCTTTGTGGACTGAAAGAAAGCATACGACAGGGTACCTAGAGTGGAGTTGTGGTATTGTTTGTGGAAGTTGGGAGTGGCAGAGAAGTATATAAGTGTGGTGTAGGATATGTACGATAGCAGTGTGACAGCAGTAAGGTCTGCGGCAGGAGTGATGGATGTGTTCAAGGCGGAGGTGGGATTACATCAAGTATCAGCTCTGAGACCTTTCTTATTTGCAATGGTTATGGACAGATTGACAGACAAGATCAGAGAGAGTCTCCATGGACTATGATGTTTTGCGGATGACATTGTGATTTGTAGTGAGAATAGGGAACAGGTAGAAGAAACCGTGGAAAGGTGGATATATGCTCTAGAGAGGAGAGGAATGAAGGTCAGAAGGACTAAGACAGAATATATGTGTGTGAATGAGAGGGAGGACAGAGATAGGTGAAATGCAGGGGGTAAAGTTGACGAAGGTGGATAAGTTTAAATATTTGGGATCAACAGTTCAGAGTAATGGTGAGTGTGGAAGACAGGTGATGAAGAGTGCAGGCAGGGTGGAGTGGATGGAGAAGAGTGTCAAGCATGATTTGTGACAGACAGGTAACAGTAAGAGTGAAAGGGAAGGTCTACAAGATGGTAGTGAGACCAGCTATGTTGTATGGGTTGGGGACAGTGGCACTAATGAAACAACAGGAGTCAGAGCTGGAAGTGGCAGTGTTAAAGATGTTAAGATTTGCACTGGGTGTGGGAGGATGGACAGGATTAGAAATGAGTATATTAGAGGGTCAGCTCAGGTTGGATGGTTTGAAGACAAAGCCAGAGAGGTGAGATTGCTTTGGTTTGGACATGTGCTGAGGAGGGGTGCTGGATATATTGGGAGAAGGATACTAAGGATGGAGCTGCCAGTTAACAGGAAAAGAGGGAGGCCTAAGATAAGGTTTATGGATGTGGTGAGAGAGGACATGTAGGTGGTTGTGACAGACCAAGATGCAGAGGACAGAAAGAAATGGAAACAGATGATCTGCTGTGGCAACCCCTTACAGGAGCAGCTGAAAGAAAAAGAAGAAGAGACAGAGAAAAAAAAGATAGATACTAATAGTGTAAAAATAAGGCTGTTTCTTACTCAAGAAGATAAAGTTAATTTGGTGAAATGTTCTTTGGTACGTACTACTATGAAAAGTGTCCTAGATAGAATACCAAAATGCTTATTCATAGTTATCTGTGAATCTAATCCTGTATCTGTATTATTTGTGAGAAGAAAGTAAGAGGAGTTATACTTAACAGACAGATTCAAAAATTATATATTTTTTAAATGGTTACAAATAATAAGTTATAAAACAAAGTCACTTGAGTTTACTTATTTTTAACAAATTAGTCTACAGATGCATACCCAGTAGGCACATACAGACACATATAGGTAGACAGATAGACCCCCCCACACACACACACACACACACACACACACACACAAACACACAAATATTTGTGTTAGGCAAGTGAATTTGAACTCTGGGACCAGTAGCTCCACTAGGTTCTTGTTTATTTTGGAAAACATGCTTTTACTTACATATTCAAGGACTTAAAGGGATGTCCATATGTAAAGTAGGAGTATAAACATGAAACTGCACTCATTGCAAGCATTTGTAATCCTGGAAAATGCTGACATATCCGTAGTTACGGAAACCCGATTCAAACCTGCAGAGAGCACCCCCGCCTTACTTGATTATTCATCCTGTCATACATTCAGACGCCAAACTATGGGCAGTAAAGCCAAGGAAGCTGTTGTTTCAATATATATTAAAGGCATACACACCTCCAGGCTGGTCAAGCAGGATGACACACAGGAGACACTCCAAGTGCAGTTAACCATTGACAAAACCCCTATTCAAATCATAATTAGCTACTGGCCCCCAAATCTGACTCAAGATGCCCAATCTGCCTAAATGGACCTCTTTGAATCTATCAAGATTCAACCCTTTACCTTGATCCTGGGTGACTTTAACTACCCAAACATAGACTGGAAGAACTACTCATGACAGAAGACAAATGTCCAGAAATTCCTCAATTTTGTCAATGCAAATGCCTTGGAACAGCTAGTCGATACCCCCACAAGAGGTGATAATATCTTTGACTTGGTATTAACCAACATGAGTAACCACTGCAGCATCCCTACAGTATCATACTCCCTGGTAAGATCTGACCATAAAGCAGTCACTTTCGAAGTCACCATCTCCCGAAACCCCCTCTAGCTAGGACCAAAATAAAAAAAATTATCCAAAGCTGATTACAGCCTCCTGAGGGATGGTATAAACAGCTTCACAGTCCCTCCCCCTCTGTAGGAACTGGCGCCAATATCTAAAGCTACACCAAAGCACTGTAAGAGCATTTATATAGACGCATGGAATCAGAAATACCTGACAGGCCTAAATCATCATCCACAAGGAAGAGTAAACCTGTCTAGTGGACATCTGTAATAAATGCGCTCTATAATAAAAGGAAAAAAAATGCTGTCCAGGACCAAGAATGAGCAGGTGCCCAATTGGAAGCAATCTTTCCTTAGCCTGAACAAGCAAATAAAAGCACTAGTGAAAGCCTCCAAAGCAACTTCAAGTCCACATCACATCAACTTGAGACAATCATAAGGCCTTCTTCACATATGCCTGCAACCTCAAAGTAAGCACCCAGATGTGTTCAGAACTGGTGGTCAGTGCCACCGCAGATACAAATGCAGTAGATATAGCAAACTTGCTGGCTGAGAGATTCAGTGAAAACTTCACCCTTCTGCTCCCCTCATCAGTAAATCAGGACATCCCAAGTACCTAACCCCTTCCCCTTATATCTAGGGAATAGGTCATCACTGCTATCTCAAAGGCAAAAAATACAGCCTCTATGGGACCCGATAACATCCTTGGCTGCATCCTACATGAACCCAGGGAGGAACTTGCAGCACCATTATGCCCCCTACTCAACCAAAGCCTGAGTACCGACTTTGATCCAGCTGAGTGGAGGACAGCCACTCTCATACTTTTTCACAAGGGTGGAGCGTCCACCGATCCGGGAAATTATAGACCCATCAGCCTAACTAGCCTGATCTACAAGGCCATGGAATGGATTATCATGGACCTCATTAACAAGGAGATTGGCAACCTCCAAACACTTGATCCCACACAGTTTAGCTTTGTCAAGGGGAGGTCATATCTGTTAAATTTGGTCGACTTCTTTGAGACAGTTACCAAAACCATGGATGAGGGGAAGATGGTGCACACTGCCTACCTTAAACTGGCCAAAACCTTCAACACTATTCAACATTAGGGCATAATAGATAAACTCTCTCTACTAGACATCTTTCTGTATGTTACCAGATGGGTAGCAAACAGGCTCACTGATAGAACCCACCTAGTCAAAATAGGGGAAGCCACCTCAAGCAGTAAATCTGTAATGAGCAGCATACCCCAGGGTTTGGTCTTGAGGCCTCTGTTATTTGGGATTTACTTTTCTGAGGTGCAGGCCAAAACCAGTGGACTATAGCCGAGCAGTTTTGCAGATGACTGCAGCTGGGCACTGTCATCAATTCCCCTAGTGATGTGAAGATCCTTCAAGAGGGTCACACCCAAACAAATTTATTTATTTAACATTTGTTTATCAGGAAAGTCTGACTTAGAACAAAGCCAATTTTCAGCAGAGGCCCAGGGAGAAACACTCCAGATGCATGTCTTTGTAATGTGGGAGGAAACTGGAGTACCTAGAGGAAACCCACACGAATGCAGGGAGGAAATGCAGATTCCACACAGAAGGCACCCCAGCTGAGAATCAAACTGGAGAACCTCTTGCTGTGAGGCAACAAATCTGCTACTGCACCTTGAGAAATGACTGGTGCCAGAAACATGGCCTCAATCTGAATACCAAAAAATGCATCATCCCCTTTGACAACAGTGACATCCCCACAAATTATCACATTAGTAACAATATCCTAAGCACACAATCAGTCGTGAGGGATTTGGGCACCCAGGTTGATAGCAACCTGACTATTGACCACCATGTCACTTCCATTGTACTGAAAACTTTCTACATGGCCTACCTCATATGTAAGGGTATCTCATTCAGGGAAAAGGAGGTCATAACATCTCTGTATTCTTCCCATTATTGAGTACAACATCCCTTTCAGCATATACCTCACAAAGCACATGCAGCTGGAGAAACCACAGAGGTGCCTCACCAGGAGAATCCAGGGCCTCAAACATCTACCATACACAGATAGGCTAAAAGCCCTATTCCTCTACTCAATTTCATACAGAGTCCTCAGAGGTGACCTCTGTCTGGCATACAAGGTGATCTTGGACCCTTCCTTGATGGGACTGCTGCATATCCACAAGTAAAGCTCTACTTGAGTAACACACATGCACAGCTTCAACCTGGTCTGTGACATCAATAGGACTTGTTGGTGGGACAGATTTGTGTCCCAGAGACTCTCCCATCTGTGGAATAGACTCCCTCTCCATATCAAGCAGAGTACCTCTTTACCCCTTTTTAAGCACAACCAGGATATCTGGATGGGAAACAGAAAATACATCTCTAGGATTCCACCCATGTCCCTGCTGGACAGGGGCATCTGGTGCTGACATCTAAACATGGGCTAAACTCTTGGCTATGCTTATAAGAGACTCAGTAACTTCCAAAACTGTGATCCTATTATCCTGTGTGGCTTTCTCTTCTGTGTAGAAATGGGAGTTACAATGCCATTTGGTTGTCCAGTAATGGAACCCAGGTGATCCAGTATTTTTGGCCTTCAAATGTTGAATAACTAGGTGAACAGCAGCTGTTTTTGCAAAGCACATTTCTGAAACTGCATTTACAAGTATCTTCACTAAAAAAATAAGAGCACAGAATAGCCATCTCATTTGCAGTATGAAGATCCTGGCCTTCAGCTTTTAACCCTTTCCATATGACGTTCTAAAAAGCTGAATGAGTAGGCAGGATAAGTATGTCAGGCAAACAAAGTGCCTATGGAGAGGGAAGGTAAGCAGATATTATATGTGTCATATCTTTCTGAAATGAAATGTGATAGATTTTCTTTGCTAGTGAAATATATGGTGTGCAGAGTCCTGGGTTTGAGCCTTATGAGGTAATCGGAAAAAGTTGGAGGAAGGGCTCTGAGCTAACTAATCTGTGATATATAACATTAAGTATCCTGTTTTTTCCTTATTTCTGAGTTATTTATAGCACTTTTATTTTACTCACTGTGTGTTAGATATTAAGTAGAATTTTCTACAATTGTTAAGCATCTGGTTGGGTTTGTTTGTTCTGATTTCCTGCTAGGAGTGTATCATATAACTTGTTTGCATTTAAAAGCATTCTCTAGAGTCTCCTTGATCCTTTATCTGTTTAAACATTTCTGCAGTTTTTTGTACCTAAGCAGTGTTGGTAGTGTAGCATTGTTCAAATTCAAGCTTGTGTTTTGGGCCTACTTCTTTGTTAGTAGAGGCTGTGTGTCTGAGCACATGTCCCAATCCATCATAGCTTAGCCAAAGCCAGTATAGCATTTCTCTGAGAGTGAATTGTTTGAGGTCATTGGCTGACTGGGGTTGCCTGGACTATGCCTTGGAGTAAGCAACTCATTGGATCTTTCAAGCTTTTTTAAAGTTGTTTCAGGTTTCAACTTTGTTACTTAAGAAGTTAAGTTGTGACTGTTTCTGCTATTTAACACTGAGCTAATTGGAGGAAATCGGAGGAAGGGCTCTGAGCTAACTAATCTGTGATATATAACATTAAGTATCCTGTTTTTTGCTTAACTCTGAGTTATTTTTTAGCACTTTTATTTTACTCACTGTGTGTGATGTATTAAGTAGAATTTTCTACAATTGTTAAGCATCTGGTTGGGTTTGCTTGTTCTGATTTCCTGCTAGGAGTGTATCATGTAACCTGTTTGCATTTAAAAGCATTCTCTAGAGTCTCCTTGATCCTTTATCTAGTGAAATATTTCTGCATTTTTTTTCTACGTAAGTAGTGTTGGAAGTGTAGCATTGTCCATATTCAGGCTTGTGTTTTGGGCCTAGTTGTTTGTTAGTAGAGACTGTGTGTCTGAGTATATGTCCCAGACCATCATAGCTTAGCCAAAGTCAGTATAGCATTTCAGTGAGAGTGAATTGTTTTTGGTCATTGCCTGACTGGGGTTGCCTGGACCACACCTTGCAGTAAGCACCTCATTGGTTCTTTCAAGCTTTTGTCAAAGCTGTTTCAGGTTTCAACTTTGTTACTTAAAAAGTTAACTTGTGACTGTTTCTGCCATTTCACACTGAGCTAATCAGAGGAAGTTGGTGGAACCACTCAGAGCTAACTAATCTATGATACATAACATTAAGTACCCGTTTTTTTTGCTTATTTCTGAGTTATTTATAGCACTTTTTTACTTTCTGTGTATGAGGTATTAAGTAGAATTTTCTACAATTTTAAAGCATCTGGTTGGGTATGTTTGTTCTGATTTCCTGCTAGGAGTGTATCATATAACTTGTTTGCATTTAAAAGAATTCTCTATTCTCCTTGATCCTTTCTCTGTTTAAACATTTCTGCAGTTTTTTTCTACCTAAGTAGTGTTGGTAGTGTAGCATTGTGCATATTCAGGCTTGTGTTTTGGGCCTAGTTGTTTGTTATTAGAGGCTGTGTGTCTGAGCACATGACCCAGGCCATCATAGCTTAGCCAAGGCCAGTATAGCATTCCAGTGAGAGTGAATTGTTTGTGGTCATTGGCTGATTGGGGTTGCCTGCACTATGCCTTGGAGTAAGCACCTCATTAATTTTTTCAAGTATTTTTTAAAGTTGTTTCAGGTTTCAACTTTGTTACTTAAGAAGTTAACTTGTGACTGATTTGCCATTTCATATTGAGCTAATTGGAGGAAGTCGCAGGAAGGGCTCTGAGCTAACTAATCTGTGATATATAACATTACGTATTCTGTTTTTTGCTTATTTCTGAGTTATTTATAGCACTTTTATTTTACTCACTGTGTGTTAGATATTAAGTAGAATTTTCTACAATTGTTAAGCATCTGGTTGGGTTTGTTTGTTCTGATTTCCTGCTAGGAGTGTATCATATAACTTGTTTGCATTTAAAAGCATTCTCTAGAGTCTCCTTGATCCTTTATCTGTTTAAACATTTCTGCAGTTTTTTGTACCTAAGCAGTGTTGGTAGTGTAGCATTGTTCAAATTCAAGCTTGTGTTTTGGGCCTACTTCTTTGTTAGTAGAGGCTGTGTGTCTGAGCACATGTCCCAATCCATCATAGCTTAGCCAAAGCCAGTATAGCATTTCTCTGAGAGTGAATTGTTTGAGGTCATTGGCTGACTGGGGTTGCCTGGACTATGCCTTGGAGTAAGCAACTCATTGGATCTTTCAAGCTTTTTTAAAGTTGTTTCAGGTTTCAACTTTGTTACTTAAGAAGTTAAGTTGTGACTGTTTCTGCTATTTAACACTGAGCTAATTGGAGGAAATCGGAGGAAGGGCTCTGAGCTAACTAATCTGTGATATATAACATTAAGTATCCTGTTTTTTGCTTAACTCTGAGTTATTTTTTAGCACTTTTATTTTACTCACTGTGTGTGATGTATTAAGTAGAATTTTCTGCAATTGTTAAGCATCTGGTTGGGTTTGCTTGTTCTGATTTCCTGCTAGGAGTGTATCATGTAACCTGTTTGCATTTAAAAGCATTCTCTAGAGTCTCCTTGATCCTTTATCTAGTGAAATATTTCTGCATTTTTTTTCTACGTAAGTAGTGTTGGAAGTGTAGCATTGTCCATATTCAGGCTTGTGTTTTGGGCCTAGTTGTTTGTTAGTAGAGGCTGTGTGTCTGAGTATATGTCCCAGGCCATCATAGCTTAGCCAAAGTCAGTATAGCATTTCAGTGAGAGTGAATTGTTTTTGGTCATTGCCTGACTGGGGTTGCCTGGACCACACCTTGCAGTAAGCACCTCATTGGTTCTTTCAAGCTTTTGTCAAAGCTGTTTCAGGTTTCAACTTTGTTACTTAAAAAGTTAACTCGTGACTGTTTCTGTCATTTCACACTGAGCTAATCAGAGGAAGTTGGAGGAACCACTCAGAGCTAACTAATCTATGATACATAACATTAAGTACCCGTTTTTTTGCTTATTTCTGAGTTATTTATAGCACTTTTTTACTTTCTGTGTATGAGGTATTAAGTAGAATTTTCTACAATTTTAAAGCATCTGGTTGGGTATGTTTGTTCTGATTTCCTGCTAGGAGTGTATCATATAACTTGTTTGCATTTAAAAGAATTCTCTATTCTCCTTGATCCTTTCTCTGTTTAAACATTTCTGCAGTTTTTTTCTACCTAAGTAGTGTTGGTAGTGTAGCATTGTGCATATTCAGGCTTGTGTTTTGGGCCTAGTTGTTTGTTATTAGAGGCTGTGTGTCTGAGCACATGATCCAAGCCATCATAGCTTAGCCAAGGCCAGTATAGCATTCCAGTGAGAGTGAATTGTTTGTGGTCATTGGCTGATTGGGGTTGCCTGCACTATGCCTTGGAGTAAGCACCTCATTAATTTTTTCAAGCATTTTTTAAAGTTGTTTCAGGTTTCAACTTTGTTACTTAAGAAGTTAACTTGTGACTGATTTGCCATTTCATATTGAGCTAATTGGAGGAAGTCGCAGGAAGGGCTCTGAGCTAACTAATCTGTGATATATAATATTACGTATTCTGTTTTTTGCTTATTTCTGAGTTATTGTTTAGCACATTTATTTTACTCACTGTGTGTGAGGTATTAAGTAAAATTTTCTACAATTGCTAAGCATCTGGTTGGGTTTGTTTGTTCTGATTTCTTGCTAGGAGTGCATCATAGAACTTGTTTGCATTTAAAAGCATTCTCTAGAGTTTCCTTGATCCTTTATCTGTTTAAACATTTCTGCAGTTTTTTCTGCATTAGTAGTGTTGGTAGTGTAGCATTGTCCATATTCAGGCTTGTGTTTTGGGCTAGTTGTTTGTTAGTAGAGGCTGTGTGTCTGAGCACATGTCACAGGCTATCATAGCTTAGCCAAAGCCAGTATAGCATTTCAGTGAGAGTGAATTGTTTGTGGTCATTGACTGACTGGGTTGCCTGGACTACGCCTTGGAGTAAGCACCTCTTTGGTTCTTTCAAGCTTTTTTAGAAGTTGTTTCAGGTTTCAACTTTGTTACTTAAGAAGTTAACTTGTGACTGTTTCTGCCATTTTACACTGAGCTAATTGGAGGAAGTCGGAGGAAGGGCTCTGAGCTAACTAATCTGTGATATAAAACATTAAGTATCCATTTTTTGCTTATTTCTGAGTTATTTATAACACTTTTTTACTTACTGTGTGTGAGGCATTAAGTAGAATTTTCTACAATTGTTAAGCATCTGGTTGGGTTTGTTTGTCCTGGTTTCCTGCTAAGAGTGTATCATATAACCTGTTTGCATTTAAAAGCATTCTCTAGAGTCTCCTTGATCCTTTATCTGTTTAAACATTTCTGCAGTTTTTTCTACCTAAGTAGTGTTGGTAGTGCAGCATTGTCCATATTCAGGCTTGTGTTCTGAGCCTAGTTGATTGTTAGTAGAGGCTGTTTGTCTGAGCACATGTCGCAAGCCATCATAGCTTAGCCAAAGACCTTATAGCATTTCAGTGAGAGTGAATTGTTTGTGGTCATCGGCTAACTGGGGTTGCCTGGAATACACCTTGGAGTAAGCACCTCATTGTTTCTTTCAAGCTTTTTTTAAATTTGTTTCAGGTTTCAACATTGTTACTTAAGAAGGTAACTTGTGACTGTTTCTAACATTTCACACTGAGCTAATCGGAGGAAGTTGGAAGAAGGGCTCTGAGCTAAATAATTTGTGATATATAACATTTCCTATCCTGTTTTTTGCTTATTTCTGAGTTATTTTTAGCACATTTATTTTACTCACTGTGTGAGAGGTATTAAGTAGAATTTTGTACAATTATTAAGCATCTGGTTGAGTTTGTTTGTTCTGATTTCTTGCTAGGAATGTATCATAGAACTTGTTTGCATTTGAAATAATTCTCTATAGTCTCCTTGATCCTTTATCTGTTAAAACATTTCTGCAGTTTCTTCTGCATAAGTAGTGTCGGTAGTATAGCATTGTCCATATTCAAGTTTGTGTTTTGGACCTAGTTGTTTGGTAGTAGAGGCTGTGTGTCTGTGCACATGTCACAGGCCACCATAGCTTAGCCAAAGCCAGTATAGCATTTCAGTGATAGTGAATTGTTTCTGGTCATTTGCTGACTGGGGTTGCCTGGAAATTGCCTTGGAATAAGCACCTTGTTGGTTCTTTCAAGCTTTTTTTAAAGTTGTTTCAGGTTTCAACTTTGTTACTTAAGAAGTAAAATTGTGACTGTTTCTGCCATTTCACACTGAGCTAATCAGAGGAAGTCAGAGGAAGGGCTCTGAGCTAACTAATCTGAGATATATAACGTTAAGTATCTTGTTTTTTGCTTATGTCTGACTTATTTATAGAACTTTTACTTTACTGACTGTGTGTGAGGTATTAAGTAGAATTTTCTACAATTGTTAAGCATCTGGTTGAATTTGTTTTTTTCTGATTTCCTGCTAGGAGTGTATCATATAGCTTGTTTGCATTTAAAACCTTTCTCTAGAATCTCCTTGACCCTTTATCTGTTTAAACATTTCTCCAGTTTCTTCTACTTAAGTAGTGTTGGTAGTGTAGCATTGTCCATATTCAGGCTTGTCTTTTGGGTCTAGATGTTTGTTATTAGAGGCTGTGTGTCTGAGAACATGTCCCAGGCCATCACAGCTTAGCCAATGCCATTATAGCATTTCAGTGAGAGTGAATTGTTTGTGGTCATTGGCTGACTGGGGCTGCCTGGACTATGCCTTGGAGTAAGCACCACATTGGTTCTTTCAAGCTTTTTTTAAAGTTGTTTCAGATTTCAACTTTGTTACTTAAGAAGTCAACTTGTTACTGTTTCTGCTATTTCACACTGAGATAATCAGAGGAAGTCAGAGGAAGGGCTCTGAGCTAACTAATCTGTGATATATAACATTAAGTACCCTGCTTTTTGCTTATTTCTAAGTTATTTATAGCACTTTTATTTTACTCACAGTGTATGAGGTATTAAGGAAAATTTTCTACAATAATCAAGCATCTGGTTGGGTTTCTTTGTTCTGATTTCCTGCTAGAAGTGTATCATATAACTTGTTTCCATTTAAAAGCATTATCTAGAGTCTCCTTGATCCTTTATCTGTTTAAAAATTTCTGCAGTTTTTTCTACCTAAGTAGTGTTGGTAGTGTAGCATTGTCCATATTCAGGCTTGTGTTTTGGGCCTAGTTGTTTGTTAGCAGAGGCTGTGCATCTGAGCACATGTCCCAGGCCATCATAGCTTAGCCAAAGCCAGTATAGCATTTCAGTGAGAGTGAATTGTTTGTGGTCATTGGCTGACTGGGGTTGCCTGGACTACGCCTTGGAGTAAGTGCCTCATTGGTTCTTTCAAGCTTTTTTTAAAATTGTTTAAGGTTTCAACTTTGTTACTTAAGAAGTTAACTTGTGACTGTTTCTGCTATTTCTCACTGAGCTAATCAGAGGAAGTCTGAAGAAAGGCTCTGAGCTAACTAGCCTGTAATAATATGACATTAAGTATCCTGTTTTTTGCTTATTTCTGAGTTATTTATAGCACTTTTATTTTACTCACTGTGTGTGAGGTATTAAGTAGAATTTTCTACAATTGTTAAGCATCTGGTTGGGTTTGTTTGTTCTGATTTCCTGCTAGGAGTGTATCATATAACTTTTTTGCATTTAAAAGCATTCTCTAGAGTCTCCTTGATCCTTTATCTGTTTAAAAAACATTTCTGCAGTTTTTTCTACCTAAGTAGTGTTGGTAGTGTAGCATTGTTCATATTCAGGCTTGTGTTTTGGGCCTAGTTGTTTGTTAGTAGAGGTTGTGTGTCTGAGCACATGTCCCAAGCCATCATAGCTTAGCCAAAGCCAGTATAGCATTTCAGTGAGACTGAAATGTTTGTGGTCATAGGCTGACTGGAGTTGCCTGGACTATGCCTTGGAATAAGTACCTCATTAGTTCTTTCAAGCTTTTTTTAAAGTTGTTTCAGGTTTCACCTTTGTTACTTAAGACCGTAACTTGTGACTGTTTTTGCCATTTCACACTGAGCTAATCTGAGGAAGTCAGGAGAAGGGTTCTGAGCTATCTAATCTGTTTAATTTAACATTACGCATCCCGTTTTTTGTTTATTTCTGAGTTATGTTTAGCACTTTTATTTTACTCACTGTGTGTGAGTTATTAAGTAGAATTTTCTACATTTGTTAAGCATCTGGTTGGGTTTGTTTGTTTTGATTTCCTGCTAGAAGTGTATCATATAACTGGTTTGGATTTAAAAGCATTCTCTAGAGTCTCCTTGATCCTTTATCTGTTTAAACATTTCTGCATTTTCTACCTAAGTAGTATTGCTAGTGTAGCATTGTCCATATGTAAGCTTGTGTTTTGAGACTAGTTGTTTGTTATTAGAGGCTGTGTGTCTGAGCACATGTCCCAGGCCATCATAGATTAGCCAGGGCCAGTATAGTATTTCAGTGAGAGTAAATTTTTTTGTGGTCATTGGCTGACTGGGGATGCCTGGACTATGCCTTGGAGTAAGCACATCAACAGTTCTTTCAAGCTTTTTTTAAAGTTCTTTAAGATTTCAACTTTGTTTCTTAAGAAGTTACCTTGTGACTGTTTCTGCCATTACACACTGAGCTGGTCAGAGCAAGTCGGAGGAAGGGCTCTCAGATAACTAATCTGTGATATATAGCATTAAGTATCCTGTTTTTTGCTTATTTCTGAGTTATTTATAGCTTTTTTATTTTACTCACTGTGTGTGAGGCATTAAGCAAAATTTTCTGCAATTGTTAAGCATCTGGTTTTGTTTTCTTGTTCTCGTTTCCTTCTAGGAGTGTATCATGTAACTTGTTTGCATTTAAAAGCATTCTCTAGAGTCTCCTTGATCATTTATCTGTTTAAACATTGCTGCAGTTTTTTCTACCTAAGTAGTGTTGGTAGTGTAACATTGTCCATATTCAGGCTTGTGTTTTGGGACTAGTTGCTGGTTAGTAGAGGCTGTGTGTCTGAGCACATAAACCAAGCCATCATAGCTTAGCCAAAGCTGGTATAGCATTTCAGTTAGAGTGAATTGTTTGTGGTCATTGGCTGACTGGGGTTGCCTGGACTACACCTAGGAGTAAGCACCTCATTGGTTCTTTCAAGCTGTTTTTAAAGTTGTTTCAGGTTTCACCATTGTTACTTAAGAAGTTAACTTGTGACTGTTTCTGCCATTTCACACTGAGCTAATCGGCGGAAGTCGGAGGAAGGGCTCTGAGCTAACTAACCTGTGATATATAACATTAAGTATCCAGATTTTTTCCTTATTTCTGAGTTATTTGTAGCACTTTTATTTTACTCACTGTGTGTGATGTATTAAGTAGAATTTTCTAAAATTGTTAAGCATCTGGTTGGGTGTGTTTGATCTAATTTCCTGCAAGGAGTGTATCATATAACTTGTTTGCATTTAAAATAATTCTCTAGTCTCCTTGGTCCTTTATCTGTTTAAACATTTCTGCAGTTTTTTTCTACCCAAGTAGTGTTGGTAGTGTAGCATTTTCCATATTCAGGCTTGTGTTTTGGGCCCATTTGTTTTTTTAGTAGACCCTGTGTGTCTGAGCACATGTGCCAGGCCATCATAGCTTAGCCAAAGCCAGTATAGCATTTCAGTGAGAGTGAATTGTTTGTGGTCATTGGCTGATTGAGGTTGCCTGGACTATGCCTTGGAGTAAGCACCTCATTGGTTCTTTCAAGCTGTTTTTAAAGTTGTTTCAGGTTTCAACTTTGTTACTTAAGAAGGTAACTTGTGACTGTTTCTGTCATTTCATACTGAGCTAATTGGAGGAAGTTGGAGGAAGGGCTCTGAGCTAACTAATCTGTGTAATATAACATTACGTATCCTGTTTTTTCTTATTTCTGAGTTATTTTTAGCACTTTTATTTTACTCACTGTGTGTGAGGTATTAAGTAGAATTTTCTACAATTTTTAAACATCTGGTTGGGTTTGTTTGTTCTGATTTCCTGCTAGAAGTGTATCATATAACTTGTTTGCATTTAAAAGCATTCTCTAGAGTCTCCTTGATCCTTTATCTGTTTAAACATTTCTGCAGTTTTTTCAACTTAAGTAGTGTTGGTATTGTAGCATTGTCCATATGTAAGCTTCTGTTTTGGGCCTAGTTGTTTGTTATTAGAGGCTGTGTGTCTGAGTACATGTCCTAGGCCATCATAGATTAGCCAGGGCCAGTATAGCATTTCAGTGAGAGTGAATTTTTTGTGGTCATTGGCTGACTGGGGTTGCCTGGACTATGCCTTGGAGTAAGCACATCAACAGTTCTTTCAAGCTTTTTTTAAAGTTCTTTAAGATTTCAACTTTGTTTCTTAAGAAGTTACCTTGTGACTGTTTCTGCCATTACACACTGAGCTAGTCAGAGGAAGTCGGAGGAAGGGCTCTCAGCTAACTAATCTGTGATATATAGCATTAAGAATCCTGTTTTTTGCTTATTTCTGAGTTATTTATAGTTTTTTTTTTTATTTTACTCACTGTGTGTGAGGCATTAAGCAAAATTTTCTACAACTGTTAAGCATCTGGTTTTGTTTTCTTGTTCTCATTTCCTTCTAGGAGTGTATCATGTAACTTGTTTGCATTTAAAAACATTCTCTAGAGTCTCCTTGATCAATTATCTGTTTAAACATTGCTGCAGTTTTTTCTACCTAAGTACTGCTGCTAGTGTAACATTGTCCATATTCAGGCTTGTGTTTTGGGACTAGTTGTTGGTTAGTAGAGGCTGTGTGTCTGAGCACATGTCCCAAGCCATCATAGCTTAGCCAAAGCCGGTATAGCATTTCAGTTAAAGTGAATTGTTTGTGGTCACTGGCTGACTGGGGTTGCCTGGACTACACCTAGGAGTAAGCACGTCATTGGTTCTTTCAAGCTGTTTTTAAAGTTATTGCAGGTTTTACCATTGTTACTTAAGAAGTTAACTTGTGACTGTTTCTGCCATTTCACACTGAGCTAATTGGCGGAAGTCGGAGGAAGGGCTCTGAGCTAACTAATCTGTGATATATAACATTAAGTATCCTGTTTTGTTCCTTATTTCTGAGTTATTTATAGCACTTTTATTTTACTCACTGTGTGTGAGGTATTACGTAGAATTTTCTACAATTGTTAAGGATCTGGTTGGGTTTGTTTTATTCTGATTTCCTGCTAGGAGTGCATTATATAACATGTTTGCATTTAAAAGCATTCTCTAGAGTATCCTTGATCCTTTATCTTTTTAAACATTTCTGCAGTTTTTTTCTAAGTAGTGTTGGTAGTGTAGCATTGTCCATATTTAAGCTTGTGTTTTGGGCCGAGTTGTTTGTTAGCAGAGGCTGTGTGTCTAAACACATGTCCCAGGCCATCATATCTTTGCCAGGGCCAGTATAGCATTTCAGTGAGCGTGAATTATTTGTGGTCATTGGCTGACTGGGGTTGCTTGGACTACTCCTTGGAATAAGCACCTCATTGTTTCTTTCAAGCATTTTTTAAAGTTGTTTCCGTTTCCAACTTTGTTACTTAAGAAGTTACCTTATGACTGTTTCTGCCATTTCACATTGAGTTTGTCTTAGGAAGTCAGAGGAAGGGCTCTGAGCTAACTAGTCTGTGATATATAACATTACGTATCCTGTTTTTTCTTATTTCTGAGTTATTTATAGCACTTTTATTTTACTCACTGTGTGTGAGGTATTAAGTAGAATTTTCAACAGTTGTTAAGCATCTGAGTGGGTTTGTTTGCTCTGATTTCCTGCTAGGAGTGCATCATATAACTTGTTTGCATTTAAAAGCATTCTCTAGTGTCTCCTTTATCCTTTATCTGTTTAAACATTTATGTAGTTTTTCCTACATAAGTTGCATTGGTAGTATAGCATTGTCCATATTCAGGCTTGTATTTTGGGCCTAGTTGTTTGTTAGTAGAGGCTGTGTGTCAGAGAGCACAAGTCCCATGCCATCATATCTTAGCCAAAGCCAGTATAGCATTTCGGTGAGAGTGAATTCTTTGTGGTCATTGGCTGACTGGGGTTGCTTGGACTACACCTTGGAATAAGCACCTCATTGTTTTTTAAGCTTTTTTTTAAAGTTGTTTCAGGTTCCAACTTTATTACTTAAGAAGATAACTTGTGACTGTTTCTGCCATGTCACACTGAGCTAATCAGTGGAAGTCAGAGGAAGGGCTCTGTTCTAACTAATAGGTTCATAGGAAGTACTAGGCTATCGGCCCTGGGGCCTAAACAAGCCCAGCCAAAAAGGTACCCTGGCTTTTGCCACCAAAGAAAATTATTTTCCTGTGCCACTGGTGAGCAGAGCCACATAGGTGATCCCTGGGGTGAATTTCCTTTTTCCCATCCAATCATAAAGATTTTTCTTGAAGAATGCTAATGAGGAGCTTTGTTTGATATAGATAGGTAGTTTATTCCAGAGTATGGGAAGACTCTGGGGCAGGAATCTATCCCTCCAGTATGTTCTGTTTATTGTGGTGACAAGGTTTAGGTCCCCAGAGCGTGTAGCTCAGAGGGATTTGGATTTCTTTAAGTGGAGCAAGTCCAACAGCTCTGGGTTTGACATAGCTTTGTATGTTAGGCAGAGCTCACCCCTGAGTAGGCGATATGTGACGGAGTAAAGCTGGAGTTTTTGTGACGGTCTGCATAGGGCATATGTTTGAGGCTACTAATCCTCTTTGTGAGGTATTTCTGCAGCCTTTCCAGTTGTGGTAGATGTCTTGTGAGGTACATACCAAAATGGGCGTTGTACTCTATAATGGGTCTAATGAGTGATGAGTAGATGGGAACAATGACCTCTTTTTTTCTGGATGAGAAACCTTTTGTGATGAGGTGTGCCATGTAGAAGAATTTCCTGTGATGTGATTATCAAAAGAGATACTACTGTCCACCTGTGTCTCAAGGTCTTTTTTCACACTTTCAGTGTTAAGTATGCTACCGCCTATGTTGTAGTTCATGGGTACAGAGTTTTTACCAAAGGGGATGACAATGCACTTTTTGGCATTGAGCTTGAGGCCATGGCTTTGACACCAAGCATCTGTCTCAGTGAGGCCCTTTGGTAGGATGTCCACATCGTTAGGAGTTTCGATTATGGCTCCTAGTTTGCAGTCATCTGCGAACTTCATTAACCAAAGACCTTCTGGGTTAACCTGTACTTCATAGAAGTAGATACCAAACAGGAGAGGACCCAGGACTGAACCCTGTGGTACTCCACTTGTCACTGGTCTGAATTCGGATTTGGAGTTTGCTACCTTCACAATGTGGGTTCTGTCAGTGAGCCAGTTGGCAACCCATCTTGTGACATAGGGATTTTTACCTAGTTTAGTAAGTTTATCTATAATTCCAGAATGGGAATTGTGTTGAAAGCCTTGGCAAGATCTAGATAGGCTGTGTGAACCACCTTACCCTTGTCTACGGCTTTGGAGACTGCTTCAAAGAAGTCTGTCAGGTTTAGGAGACATGATCTGCCTTTTACAAACCCAAAGTGGATGGAGTCCAGAGTTTGGAGATTATCAATGTCTTTGTTTATAAGTTCCATGATGATACGTTCCATGGCCTTGCATACCAGGCTCATCAGGCTAATGGGGTGGTAGTTCCTGGGGTCCGTGGTGGCTTCCCCCTTGTGGAGTGGAATAACCATCACTGTGTACCATTCAGCAGGCACAAAGCCTGAGGTGAGGCTATTATTGAACATGGTACTTAGATGGGTTGCCAGTTTGTTCTGTAGTTTGTGTAGAATGGAGCCTGGGATGTTGTCTGGTCCCATGGATGCTGTGTTCTTGGCTTTGGAGAGTGTAGGTTTTACCTGTGGAGCCATGGTTAAAGGAACTTTGCATTCTTCCAGTATAGAGATGGGCTCTTTAGGGGGTGAGAGGGGGGGTTAAAGTTAGCACTGAACCTATCTGCCAGGATGTTGGCAATATCAGTTGGGTCTGTATATTTAGTGCCATTGTGCGGTAACTCAGAGTAGATCTGAGTGTTGCCATTGAGATTCTTGACATAGCTATAGAATGCTTTGTGGGTGTCTTTAGAATCAGTGGCAATTTTGTTATCATAACTAGCTTTGGAGGATTTTATCAGGGATCGCAGCTTCTTACTGAGGCTGACCAGGGAGCTCCTCCACTCATGGGATTTTACTCTCTTTTGCAACAGTTTCTTCCTTCAATTGTACAGTTTGTTTATGGCAAGGGACCACCAAATTGGGTTCCTTTTTTTGGAGAGTAGCATCTTAGTTCCATTTGGGATAGCATGATCCATGCACTCATGTAAGTGCTTATAAAGTGCAATTGTGTAGGATTCATTAGTCGTAACTGTATTGTCCATCTGCATGGGTGTCATGAAGTTCACCACTTCTGTCTTAAGAAACATGAAGTTCGCTTTGGAGAAATTTCTTACAATGGTTTCCTTAATGGGGTTTGGGGGCAGGATGTGGATATCTCGGGTAATTAACTTATGGTCGGATCGGACCAATGAGGTATTGACTTCAGGTGTGGAACACCGGTCACTCATGTTGTCAAAGCCGGCCTTAGGCCTAGGCCAACTAGGCGGCTACTTAGGGCACCGCTCTAATAGGGGTGCTTTTCTACTTTTTATTTGCTGTAGGTAGACCAGGATGGGGGCACTTAATGTTGTGGTAGAGGGCACTGTGTAACCCTTTTTCCTAGAGCACCAGTTGACCTAAGGCCGCTCCTGCATGTTGGTAATGACTAGATCTAGGATATTGTTGCCCCTGGTGGGGGTGTGGATAAGTTGTTCTAGGGCACTGGAGTTTATGAGTTCCAGAAAGTGTTGAGCAAAGGAGTTGATACATGAGTAGTTTTCCCAGTTAATGGTGGGGTAGTTGAAATCACCCATTATTAGGGTGTTTGGTTGAACCCTAATATTTTCCAGTACATCAAGAAAAGAGGAGTGGGAATCCTGGGGCATGGTGGGTGATCTGTAGCAAGCTACAATTTGGATTTCAGTTTTGCCCAGAGTTAGTTGCACTTGGATAACCTCGGCTGCATTATGCTGAGCAACTAGCCTGAAGGTGTGGATATCCTTAATGAATATGGACACACCTCCGTCTGTTATGTTCTGGTCCAGGTTACATGGCCAGAAGGTGTGGTATGAGTTATAGCCTGGTAGTGGAGGGGTGGTCTCTGGAGCCTTGAACCAGGTCTCAGTAACTGCACAGATATTGATGTTCTCCATTTTAAGGAGTGCCTTGAGTAAGTGCATTTTGAGATTTAGACTTCTAGCATTGAGTAGCATCACCCTCAGTTTTTGCTTGCCTGTTCCTGTTATGGTGGTGAATTTGTCATTTGAACCTTGATTAAAAAGGCACTATAGGGGTGGCAAGAACCTTAGCCAGTATCCAGAATCCCAGTGGGTGAAAGGTGCAGACCATCTCTGGCAAAGCATCATGGTCTGTCGACCATGTCATCACAGGCAGACATATACTGGATCCCTTTAGAATGGCACCAGAAGCTTAGCCAATTGTTGACATCAATCATTTTGTCCTTGTACTGTGGCATCATTCTGAGTGATGACAGAATGCTACTCAGGGCTAGGGTCATACCTGCCTGGGTTACAGGATCGGAGAGCTCTTCCATGTCTCTTTTCATGTAGTCCAGGGAGGTATGTCTCAGGTCATTTATATCATTAATCTGTGATATATAGCTTTAAATATCCTGCTTTTTGCTTATTTCTGAGTTATTTATAGCACTTTTATTTTACTCACTGTGTGTGAGGTATTAAGTAGAATTTTCTACAATTGTTAAGCATCTGGTTGGGTTTGTTTGTTCTCATTTCCTGCTGGGAGTGTATTATATAACTTGTTTGCATTTAAAAGCGTTCTCTAGAGTCTCCTTGATCCTTTATCTGTTTTAACATTTCTGCAGTTTTTTATACCTAAGTAGTGTTGGTAGTGTAGCATTGTCCAAATTCTAACTTGTGTTTTCGGCCTAGTTGTTTGTTAGTAGAGGCTGTGTGTCTGAGCACATGTCCCAGGTCATCATAGCTTAGCAAAAGCCAGTATAGCATTTCTGTGAGAGTGAATTGCTTGTGGTCATTGGCTGCCTGGAGTTGCCTGGACTACGCCTTGTAGTAAGCACCTCATAGGTTGTTTCAAGCTTTTTTAAAAGTAGTTTCAGGTTTCAACTTTGTTACTTAAGACGTTAACTTGTGACTGTTTCTGCCATTTCACACTGAGCTAATGGGAGAAAGTCGGAGGAAGGCCTCTGAGCTAACTAATCTGTGATATATAACATTAAGAATCCTGTTTTGTGCTTATTTCTGAGTTTTTTTATAGCACTTTTATTTTACTCACTGTGTGTGAGGTATTAAGTAGAATATTCTACAATTGTTAAGCATCTGGTTGAGTTTGTTGTTCTGATTTCCTGCTAGGAGTGTATCATGTAACTTGTTTGCATTTAAAAGCATTCTCTAGAGTCTCCTTGATCCTTTATCTGTTTAAACATTTCTGCAGTTTTTTCTACATAAGTAGTGTTGGTAGTGTAACATTGTCCATATTCCGGCTTGTGTTTTGGGCCTAGTTGTTTGTTAGTAGAGGCTGTGTGTCTGAGCCTTGTCCCAGGCCATCATTGCTTAGCCATGGCCAGTATAGCATTTCAGTGAGAGTGAATTGTTTGTGGTCATTGACTGACTGGGGTTGCCTGGACTATGCCTTGGAGTAAGCTCATTGGTTCTTTCAAGCTTTTTTAAATTTGTTTCAGGTTTTAACTTTGTTACTTAAGAAGTTACCTTGTGACTGTTTCTGCCATTTCACACTGAGCTAATCGGAGGAAGTTGGAGGAAGGGCTCTGAACTAACATGTCTGTGATATATAACATTAAGTATCCTGTTTTTTGTTTATTTCTGAGTTATTAATTGCACTTATATTTTACTCATTGTGTGTGATGTATTAAGCAGAATTTTCTACAGTTGTTAAGCATCTGAGTGTTTTGTTTGTTCTGATTTCCTACTAGGAGTGTATCATCTAACTTGCTTTCATTTAAAAGCATTCTCTAGTGTCGTTTTGATCCTTTATCTATTTTAAACATTTATGCAGTTTTTTTCTACGTAAATAGTGTTGGCAGTGTAGCATTGCCCATATTCAGGCTTGTATTTTGGGCCTAGTTGTTTGTTAGTAGAGGCTGTGTGTCTGAGTACATGTCCCAGGCCATCACAGCTTAGCCAAAGCAAGTATAGCATTTCAGTGAGAGTGAACTGTTTGTGGTCATTGGCTGACTAGGGTTGCCTGGACTACGCCTTGGAATAAGCATCTCATTGGTTCTTTAAAGCTTTTTTTAAAGTTGTTTCAGGTTCCAACTTTGTTACTTAAGAAGTTAACATGTGACTGTTTCTGCCATTTCACACTGAGCTAGTCAGAGGAAGTCGGAGGAAAGGCTCTGAGCTAACTAGTCTGTGATATATAACATTAAGTATCCTGTTTTTTGCTTATTTCTGAGTTATTTATAGCACTTTTATTTTACTCACTGTGTGTGAGGTATTAAGTAGAATTTTCTACAGTTGTTAAGCATCTGAGTGGGTTTGTTTGTTCTGATTTCCTGCTAAGAGTGTATCATATAGTTTGTTTGCATTTAAAAGCATTCTCTAGTGTCTTCTTGTTCCTTTATCTGTTTAAACATTTATGCAGTTTTTTCTATGTAAGTAGTGTTGGTAATGTAGCATTGTCCATATTCAGGCTTGTATTTTGGGCCTAGTTGTTTGTTAGTAGAGGCCCTGTGTCTGAGCACATGTCCCAGGACATCACAGCATAGCCAAAGCCAGTATAGCATTTCAGTGAGAGTGAACTGTTTGTGGTCATTGGCTAACTGGGGTTGCCTGGACTACGCCTTGGAATATGCACCTCATTGGTTCTTTCAAGCTTTTTTTAAAGTTGTTTCAGGTTCCAACTTTGTTACTTAAGAAGTTAACTTGTGACTGTTTCTGCCATGTCACACTGAGCTAATCGGTGGAAGTCAGAGGAAGGGCTCTCAGCTAACTAATAGGTTCATAGGTAGGTACTAGGCTATCGGCCCTGGGGCCTATACAAGCTCAGTTACAAAACGGTACCATGGCTTTTGCCACCCAAGAAAATTATTTTCCTGTGCCACTGTTGAGCAGAGCCACAGAGGTGATCCCCGGGGTGAATTTCCTATTTTCCATCCAGTCATAAAGATTTTGCTTGAATAATGCTAATGAGGAGCTTTGTTTAATATAAATAGGTTGTTTATTCTAAAGTATTTAGCGAATAAACCAATGTAGACCACCACAATCCTTCGATAAAACACTAATTTAATATGACTAGGCAAAATTCAACAAGCAGTTTTTAACACAGATAAACGCTTTCGGGCTCTGCCCTTCTTCAGACGAAATAAAAACAATCTTAGTCACATTTAAATACCTAATTCAAAACAGTTTCCAACCAATCAAAATTTATACTGCACCCTCCTATCTTTGAGGGTGGGTTTAATAGGAACAAATCCATTTAGTCCTGGTGTCCTATGGGCTAAAAGCTCAATTATCCACTTTGCTTCTTTTCTCTCAGTGGCATCCACTAAGCTACCCTTTCTTATACTAGGAAATACATTTGCAATAGCTCTAAATCTAAACTGATGGTCATTATTTACTTCTATATGTTTATAAAGTGCATTGTGCATATTTCTGGTTCTTATGCATGAAGGATGTTGCAAAATTCTAACTTTAAACATATTATTTGTTTTTCCCACGTAAAATGCTTTGCATTGCTGGCACTCAGCTAAATAAATTATATTCTTTGTTCTACAATTGGCTTTTGCTTTAAAATAAAATAATTTCCCTGTTACTGGATGCTTAAAAACAATCTCTTTATTAATACAGTGACATGCCTTGCATAGCCCACATGGTTTTGTACCTACTTGACAAATGGAACTTTTCTTGTGGTTACTCTTTTCTTGTGTTAAAATGTCTTTCAGATTTTTATTTCTTCTAAATCCAAATTTGGGTTCTATCCCTACTATTTCTTTTATTTTATCATCAGATAAAAGTATATGCCAATTTTTCTTGATAATGTCACATACACCATGTATATTACTACTATACGTGAATGTCATTCTATTAAATGCAAATTTATGGCCATGTTGCTCTTCTGATGAAATTGTCTTAAATGAAGATACAGATTTTCTATGTATATTACCCTGACTTAATTCACTTACTATTAACCTCTCATTGTAACCTCTATTTTTAAAAATATGTTCCATATTCATCAATTCTTCCTCAAAATCACTATCTTTAGTACAAAGCCTTGAGGCTCTACTTACCTGACCCCTTATTATATTCTTATATGTATGTCTGGGGTGCATACTATCATAAGTAAGTAAATTATTTTTCCAGCATTCTTTTCGAAACAAGGAAGTAACAAAGCCAGATCTTTCTTTTTTAATTCTTACATTCAGAAAATCTATAGCTTCATCTGAGCATATGAGAGAAAATTTGAAAAAAGTTGTGGTATGTTCCAAATATTCTATGAAAAGTACTAGTTCTCTCTTTTCCCCTTCCCATAAAATAAAAACATCGTCCACAAAACGTCTATAAAGAAATAGATGCTTTTTCCATCTGTTTTGGCCCCCTAGCACAAAACATCTCTCCCAAAATGACAAAACCAAATTTGCATATGTATTAGCACAGGGGGTGCCCATGGCTACCCCCTGTGTTTGTCTATATACATTGTCATTGCATATGAATACATTGTTAGATAAAACCAAATTCAAGCATTTTCTTATTGTAAATAATGTCCTATCATCTGATTCACCCATTTCTTTGCATAGTTCACAAACAGCATTCGTGCCATATTCATTTTCTATCACTGTAAACAAATTTACAACATCTAAGGTGACCATTAATACTTCTTTTCCACATATATCAATGTTTTTTATGGCTTCCAAAAATTGTTGTGTATCTTTCAAAATTTCTATTATTCTTGTTGTATATGGTTTTAAAGTATATTCTAACCAAATAGATACATTTTCAGTTACCCATTTTCTACCTGAGACTATCAGTCTCATTGGGGGATCTTTATAATTTTTTTGTAACTTGGGTAGTGCTTTGAAAATAGGTGTTACCGGATATTCTATTAATAGAAATTCACTAAGATCTTGGTCTATAGTATTGTTATCCAACATACATTTAATACTGTTATGAACTCCTATTATGATGTTGTTGAGTTCTAATTGACTAATTTTCAAGTAGGTATTACCTTCTATTAATAAATTATTTAATTTAAAATAATAATCATCCTTATTTAATATAACAACTGCTCCACCTTTATCTGCCTGTTTTATTATGATATTATCATTGTTCTGTAAATTTATTAATGCTTGTTTTTGAGTATTTGTTAAATTAAAATATTTCTGATTTTTACCTTCTTCCAAATATTTATATAAATCAGCTTCACATACTTTAAGAAACATTTGCATGGTAGAATTGAGTGGTGGCATGAATGTACTAGGTTGTCTCAACATATGCTATCTATTTTGTTGGTTAAATAAACTTTGCAACATTACTTTTCTACCATAAAACATCATATCCATGACTATTTCATTAAAACAGCCTTCTCTACTTGGTAAGAAGGACATACCTTTGTTTAAAACAAATAATTCATCATCATTAAGAACATAGTTAGATAAATTATAAACAATATTATCACCAGTCAATTTGATGTCCTTCTCTTTTTTGCCCCTCTGCCTTCGCTGCTGGCTCTCTTCCATTCTCCTTTTTTCTTCATTGGAGCTGGCAGTTGGGCTAAAAAATGCTCACCCTGCTGCACTGCTTCATTTGTCTTGGGCCTTGCACCCAAGTCCTTAGATTGGGTAACTACTGCATTTGGAACAGCAGTTACTAAAGAAACATTTGTTGTTTCTTTTGATTCAGAACATTGTATAGTCCTCTCTCCCAGAGGTTCCGTAGTTAAATTTGAACTCACTATTTCCACCAAGTTACTTTGTTTAGACCTAACTAATTGTTCATTACTGTTGTTCAAACGAAAAGTCTCTTGCGCTCTTCGAGCGCTATTCAGCATGGTTCTACCTTGCATCACTTCTGCATATGACGTGTTGGTCTCAGTTAAAGAGACATTGGAACGGATTTCTCCTCTTTCCTCTCTCGGCCATATGAAGATGTTACCGGTCATGAAATCTTTATAGTCGCGCTGTAGCTTTTTTACTTTTGTTTGTTGTAACCTCTGGTCAGTCATTGAAAAAGCACAGTATAGCTTGTCTAGTTTTTTAGTGAATCTTTCTCCTTTAAATTCAGTCTCTAATTGCATTTGTAAAACACCCACTTCTGCTGTGAGTTTCTCTTCCTCTGGTGCAAAAAATTCCAGGAGTAATTTCATATATGAAAAGCCTGTATTTATGTTGATACGCTGCCATTTGGCTAGTAACTCTGGATAGTGTTCACCTTGTGAGAGCATACAAAACACCCTCATTCCTCTTGGTACTATGCCAAATTTTAAACAGGCTTCAAAATGATTTCTCTGCCATTGTAACTTTTTTAACTTATTAACTTTAAATGTAAAGTCTTTTATGATTTCTTCAAATTTTAAATCATTACTTGTACTCACTTGATGCAATGTACATCTCTCAGGTGCTACATGTAGTTCTAAATTCAGCAACGGATTTCCTTGATTAGTTAGGTCTCTCTTTATAGAAAAGGTTCTCATTCCCATGGAAATAGCAGGTGAAGCACCAGAATCTTTCCTTATAGCAGTTTCTGAATGTTCCATTGTGTGTCAGTTCCCCAAATACAAAAGCAGCAGCAAAGAAAACAAATTGAGAAAACTGACTGAAGGTCCACAGAGTACAAAAAAACATTTAGCGAACAAGCCAATGTAGACCACCACAATCCTTCGATAAAACACTAATTTAATATGACAAGGCAAAATTCAACAAGCAGTTTTTAACACAGATAAGTGCTTTCAGGCTCTGCCCTTCTTCAGATGAAATAAAAACAATCTTAGTCACATTTAAATACCTAATTCAAAACAGTTTCCAACCAATCAAAATTTATACTGCACCCTCCTATCTTTGAGGGCGGCTTTCATTAAGCCCATTGAATATGTGTCCCAGGCAGCATTTTTGAGCAGCATTTTACCCTCTCCTAGGATGACACCACAATATAAACAAAAAGTGCTTGACTTCAATAATTGGCTTAGTTTCTGGTGTCATTCTAAGGAGAGCCAGTTCTTGTCAGTCTGGGATGATATGGTGGATAGTCCATGCTGCTCTACCAGAGATAGACTTCACCTGGCACCTATGGTTTTCAGTGGCTGAGTAAGGCACTTGTCTCCCTCATAATGCCTTTTTTAGGCAAGGTCACAGAAACAAAATGTCCGACATGAAAATATCAAACACTAAGAATCCAAGGGTCATGCTTCTAAATGCTAGGAGTTTAAATCAGAAACTGCACTCTCTGGAAGCACTCCTCTCCCTGGAAGAGGTTGACGTCTGTGCAGTCGCAGAAACCTGGTTAAGGCCACAGAAAGTACCTCAGTCTTGCAAGGCTACAATACCTTTCACACTTTCAGAGCACAAATTGAAGGTGTGAGAACCAAAGGAGTTGGAGTATCCATCTTCATTAAAGTTAATTACGCCGCTATACTGGTTAGATAAGATAACTCTATGAAGTTACTCAAAGTCCAAATCACCTTAGGTAAGACCCTCCTTCATGTCATCATCAATTACAGGTCCTCTTCCATAAACCAAAAAGCCCACTCAGCTTACAACCATCCCTCCATTAATTGAGAATCTTATATGAGCCCAAACTCACTCACACAGGGGTTCCTGGTCTTTGCAAATTCAAACATTGTGCAGGGGCTGTAATATTCTGGGCCTGAAACTCAAATATATGAGTGACAGATGGAATGCCTTAAGTGTAGAGCTTGCACTGGTTAGATCCAACCATATATCAGACCTGTTTGAAGTAGCAATAGCAGTAGAACTCTCTAAAGTAGAAGTCAGGCTAAAAAAACTTCACCAAAGCTAACTATACCCTCCTAAGGGATGGCATAATAGACTTCCAAGCTCCAGTTTCCACAGATGGCATTGACGACTATACTAATGTATACACTGATGCCCTGTATAAACACATACACAAATGTATAGACACAACCATGCCTGACAGGATTAAAGCAATATCCTCAAGAAAAAACAAACCATCCTGTTGGACGTCTAGCATTAATAGGTTTTACAATAAGCAAAGCTGCTGTCTAAAAATACAAAAGTGAGAACGCAGAATTGGAAGAGCACTCTCCTTGGCCTAAACAAGCAAATAAGACAACTTGTAAAATCCTCAAAGATCAGCTATGAGATAAATTTAGAAACCATAGCCAAGGATAGCCATAAGGCTTTGAACTAATTGTGCATGGTATCACACACACTGACCCTGCATAAATTACAAATCTGCTAACAAACAGGTTTAGCAAAAAAATTCACCTCCCTAATCCCCCTCAAGCATAACACAAACCATATCTCAACATCAGCTCCTTCCTGCATCTCCAAAGAACAAGTCAGCAATGCCTTCTCCAAGATTAAGAACATAGCCTCCATAGGACCAGATGGCATTCTGGACTGCATTCTTAATGCTCTTAAACTAAAGCTAGCTACTCCTCTCAGCATCCTATTTAACCACAGCCTGAGTACTAGCTTTGTCCCCACTGAATGGAAAACATTGACTATTTTCCCCCTCCACAATGGTAGCTCAGCAACAGACCTGGGTAACTATAGACCCATAAGTTTAACCAGGGTCTATATCACATCAGCAAACACTAAAAGTAGTGAATGCTGATATATCGAACTTCAAAATCCAAAAGCTGAAAACAGCGAAGGAACGGATCAGCAAATTTTTTTCCCAGGGAAAAAAATCACTGGGCTATTCTCTGGGCTTTGATTTTTTTCTCCACTGTGGTGTGATCATGGAGTTGGTATATTTAAGTTGGGGATGGGGGGCACAACCCCCCAGCCGTGGAAAAAAAATTTGCAGATCCGTTCCTTCGCATTTTTCAGCTTTCGGACTTTGAAGTTTGATATATCAGCGTTCACTATTTTTAGCATTCACTGATGTGATATAGACCTGTTTAACCAGCCTCATCTGTAAGGCAATGGAATGAATCATCATGAATCTCATATTTAAGAATATACTGTAGGTGACCTCCAAACCCTAGATCCGTCCAAGTTCTGTTTTGTCAAGGGTAGGTCGTGCCTGCTAAACCTAGAAGACTTCTTGGAGAATGCGACTAGAGCCATAGACAATGGCAAAGTTTTGCACAGCCTTTCTTGACTTGATCACGGCCTTTGACACAATCCCACATTTGGGCATGATTGACAATCTAACCTAGTTGAATATCAAGTTCTGTGTTGTCAATTGGGTTCCAAACTGGGTCACAGATCAACAACACTCAGTCAAAGTGAGAGACTTCACCTCTATCAGCAGACCTGTCCCCAGTGGAGTCCAACAAAGGTCAGTGCTGGGACCCCACTTGTCTGGAATATACTTCTCTGAAATCCATGCCAGAACAGAGACTGTGGCCAATGAAGTTTGTGGATGACTGAAAATTAGGTGCTATCACTGAATTCCACTAGCAATGTCAGTGTTCTTCAAAAGGGGCTTACGCAGACCAATGATCAGTGCTAAAGTCATGGTCTTAAACTAAATGCGAAAAAATGCATCGTCATTCCCTTCAGTAAAACCAATGTCCCTGTTGATTATAAAATACAGAGTAATAGCCTAAGCACCGATTCTGTAGTGAGAGACCTGGAAATGCAAGTTGACTGTGACATCAACCTAGACAACCATGTGTCTACTGTTGTGAGGAAGACTCACCTGATTAGCAAAAGTATTGCATCAAGAGCAAAAGAGGTTACAACTCCCCTGTACTTGTTCCTCATCAAGCCTACTACTGAATATAATGCTCCCTTTGTTAATTACATGCCACACACCTGCAACAGCTTGAGAGACCTCAGATATTTCTAACTAAGAAAATTCAGGGTCTCCAGCACATGTTATGTGGACAGACTGAAGTAGCTGTCACTGTACTCAATAGCATATAGACTACTTAGAGGGGACTTGTGTCTGATTTACAGGGCTATCTCTGACCTACATCTAATGAAAATGCTATACATCTGTAAGTCAAATGGGATTAGATTCAACCATTCCAGGGACCTCAATCTAGCCTGTGAACATAAATAGTACCTGCTGGAGACACAGATACATCTCTCAGAGGTTGCCACTCCCCTGGAATAGGCTTCCAATCTATTCCAAGCAGAGCACCTCCATGACCCTGTTTAAGTACAACCTGGATGACTGGATGGGAAACTGTAAATTTCTGCCAGGGATTGCCCCTGCTTCTCTCTTGAACATGGGTAATCCTTGCTAGAAAAATATTGGCCATAGATTATATCTCTCATCTAGTATTATATTGGAATTTTATGGCTAGGCTTGTAAAGACCCTCAGGTCAATAGCCTAGTAACATCCTAGGAACCTATGCACCTATAAGGATAGCAATCCTGTTTACATCAAAGCGCAGTTGGTTTCCATGTTTACACAGAATGCCACAATAATCACCAGGGCTTAACGAATAGGTTTCCATAGCTCTCCATCTCTTAGTGCAAGAAATCTGGACAAAGCCCAACATAATGGGGGGGGGGGGGTAATGACACAAAAATATGGACAGATTCTACATAATCACATGTTTAAACTTTGAAATGTGCTAGAATAACAAGGTTTGTGTTAAGATACATTTTTCTAAAGGATTTGAAGTCTGAGACTTGGATGTAATTCTTTAGTGGCATCAGTCCTGAGATCATCTCAGTGATATGGCAGAAAACAACACATTTTATAAGGAACAGACTAAAAGATATAATGTAAAAGTCTGGACATACCCTGAAAATCTGGACAGTTGAGAGGTTTAATACGTATATGGTCCAAACACAGTACAGGACAGTGTATAAAGTGCAGAGCATTGTGAAATCCCACTCCTGGCATTCTGTACCAATGTTGTGTAAATAATCTGTAAGGGTACATGGACTGCCATGTAAAACAAACACTCAGGGAAAGTGTGTGTATTGAACAGGGACACACAGATGAATTGTAGGAATGAACACGGGGAAAGGGGGCAGCTGAAACAACATAATGTATAGCAGATGAGGGCATGACAATGGAAGACAGGTACAGCAGCAACACCAATCACATATCAATATGGTACAGTAGGGACTGCATAGTGAAAATGTGTATTATGTTACTGTCACACAAGGTGACATAATTTGGAAGATGTCTGTGTGAGATAAGCATCCTTGCATGAACAATGCAGAAGACATTTATCAGGGATGTTATATACAATTGGGGTAGGGTGCATTTTGTGATGCTGTGCAAACTGATTTGTCTGAATATGAGTGTAATCTTAGCAGATGTCTCCAGCAAGTGGGACACAGGTAAACGCTCATGGACAACATTAAAAGAAGCATGCACAGTCATGGACAATATCCAGAATTATACCACCAGTAATCCCATGTCTCTGACATATGTGATTTAGATTAATCGGAGAGAGTTCTGCACAAACACACTTGTACAACTATTATGACATGTCTGCACTCTATGAGGGTAATCACACACATTGTCCTGACAGTGTAACATATGCTGGAGGTGTTAGGATGGATACTGCTATACCTGTATGTGACATTATGATTGATACAGGCTAGTTGACTGGTGTGCATGGCATATATATATATATATATATATATATATATATATATATATATATATAGAGAGAGAGAGAGAGAGCAATCCACACTGTCACAATTGTTATCCATGCCATTAATGTTGTCAAACAGCTGCGTATGTACTGTGTGCATCACCAGAACAGTGCATCTGATGTAATAACTTGATGAGGTTCCCAAACCATCAGACAGTAATGTTTGTTCCACAAAAAGAATACCTAGATATGGCCAATAAGATGTGTGACAGCACACTGTGGCAAAGTTGGTACACTTCAGTTACACATCACTGGAAGATGTGTAGTGAGGTATACTATAGTGCAGACCCGGAGTTGGTATATTTAAAGAGTGGGGGGTGCAGGGAGCAGCCCCCCTGTCTACACTAGTCAGGTAAGTTCCGTTTGTTTTTTTATGTTCGATGTTTGAAACTTTGAACATTTAAATTCGATTATTTAATGTCGGAAGTTTTCAAACTTCGAACATATAATATAGACCCTTAACAACTTGCATAGGTCTGTTGCATTACTAGTGTCCATTTAGTAAAAGGTCCATGATGACATTTTGGCGTACCTCGCAGATGAGGAAAATCAGGTGCTTCCCCCTCAACTCACATGGATGCATGTTGATGTACACCCTAGCCTGTATGGAGGGTGTGTTGAAGTGTGTATTCGGCAGTGTTAGGAAGGTGTATGTGCTAAGCGATAGGCAATCTCTGATGTTGTCACAGCCCATTGATTCTGTGTGATAGGCCTGGATGAAGGTAAGACAGTGTATACTACCTATCCTGATCTGGCCTAGGGTTTGGACAGAATCTCTCATGCATGTATCATTGAGAAACTCACCCAGCTGAGGATTAACCCTTACGTCACAATATGGGCAACCAATTGGCTCACTGACATAACACATACTCTGAAAGTTGATGAATCAACTTGTACCAGTAGAGCTGTCATCAGGGGTGTACACAGGGAAATGTGCTTGGCCCTTCATTTTTGGGACTCTATTTGTCGACACTTTAGGCTAAAGTATACAAACTTTGGCTTACCGCACTTGCTGATTTTTGCATACCGAGTGCAATCATTGCGTTCACCCATGATGATAACATATTACAGGAGTGGCTAACACAGACAAATAATTGATGACAAAGTCACACAGTGTACAAATAAATGCAAAAATGTGTCTTTATTTTGTCCTTATGTAAAGTGGAATTCCCTGCTAATTACAGCATTAACAACAGTCTCCCTATGCTGAAAGCAAGTGATGCAAGCATTGGGAATACACATAGATAGCAATTTGAACTTCAACCACCAAATTTCCACACTGGTATTGAAGGCCTATGTTTTGCACATCATAAGTCATGCCATCATATTTAGATCTGAGGATTATATTACAACACTGTACTCAAAGTCATCAGAACAATAATAGAGAATAATGCTCTCTTTTGCATGTACAAATTCAGACACAGACAGCAGCTGGAGAGACCTAAGGAATTTCTCACTAAGAAAACACAAGGCCTACAAACCATGCCATGATGTATGTGGATAGACTGAAAGCCATATCACTGTAACCTGGATTGTATATGATGAAATGACTTCTGCTTAGCATCCAAGACAGTCTCTGACCCTGCCCTGGTGGGAGTAGTCCACATCCAAAAATCAGACATAGCTGATGATATCAGCAGTTTATGGTGAGGAAATTATGGTAATAGCAGTGTCTCACATGTTGGTGTAAAGGGCTCCCTGTAATGGCAAGCAAGTGCACAACCACACACACCACAGTTGACTGCAGTGAGAATTGAACCCCTAGCATAGTACACAGAGTACAGAACCCCATATTTAAGGCAAGCACCACAGCTCAAATCTGACTTGGATTATCTCAGGCAACATTTTATAGCTGATGACATCAACAGTGTCTAGTGAGGAGAATATAGGTTCATAGGTTCATAGGATGATATGAAGCTGTTGGCCCGGAAGCCCTTATAATCTTTCCTTTACTGCACTATAGTGCGGTCTCAGAGTTGGTATATTTAAAGAGTGGGGATGGGGGGTGCAGGGGGGCAGCCCCCCTGCCTACACTAGTCAGGTAAGTTCCTTTTGCTTTGTTTTTTTTATTATATGTTCGATGTTTGAAACTTTGAGCATTTAAATTCAATTATTTAACATTCAAAGTTTTCAAACTTCAAACATATACTACAGACCCATTTGAGCTTAGAGGGCTGCTATGTATATCATAATTAACAAGGGTACTACTTTGCCAAAGAGGACAATGGGGACCACTGAGTTTGAGCTTAGAGGGGTGCTATGTATATCATAATTAGCAGGGATACTTCTTTGCCAAATGAGACAATGAGGCATTTTTTATGTTAAGTTTCAGTCCATGACTTTGGCACCAATCATTTGTCTGTGTCAGCCTTTTCTGTAATATGTTAACATTGTTAGGGAATCTATATGATTGTGCCCAGTTGATAGTTATCTGCAGACTTGGAAAGCCACAGGTCATCTACCTTCACTTGGACATCAGAGAAATAGTTTTTAAACAGTAGTGGGCACAGCACAGATACTTGTAGTACTCCACTGGTAACTGGTCTACTGGTGGAGGTAGACTCCCCAACTTTGACAGTGTGTGTTCTGTAGGTGAGCCAGTTAGCTACCCATCTAGTAATGTATGAGTTAATCCCCAGATGGGAGATTTTATCTGTGATACCTGAATGAGGGATAGTGTCAAAGGCCATGGCAAAATAAACATATGCAGTATGCCCTGTTTTCCCTCATCTGTGGCTTTGGGAACATTATCAAAGAACGTCACTAGGTTTAATATGCATTTTTTTAATTTTTTACAATGTATCTGGAGCTTTTCTCTCCAGGACTCTGCTGAAAATGGTCACCTTGTGTCCAGTCAGACTGACCCAGTAAACAAATGGTAAATAAAAAATAAAAATAAATAAAAAATCTAGCCTTGACAAAACCAAAATGGGTCGGGTCAAGAGTGTTGAAGGTCAACTATATCCCTGTGGATAAGATCAATGTTGATTATTTCCATAGTCTTGCAGATAAGGCTGGTTAGGCATATAGGTCAATAGTTCTCAGGGTCAGTTGATAGATGTGTAGGTATGTTCAACTATGAAGATAGTTCTAGTTCTGAATGTTACCAGATTGATATGCATTGCATATCACACAATTGATATTAATTTATGTAGTTTAATTGATATATGTATGAAAAAATACTGATACACCAGGGTTGCAGTGCATGAGGGAGGTAACACACGGCTGCATTGCAAATAAGTAACATATTGTTAGATAGGGACTTCAATTTGTCATGTTTTCACATGCAGTTTCATGACATAAAGTGTAAATGGACAGTAAACAGCAGCAATGCATGCTAATATTGACTTTACATAGTGTGGCGATAAGCAGCGGGTTTGTGCGATAGTTGGCAAAGTGTTTGTGCATACAAGATATACATTTCCATTGCTTTCCCTATTTGCACATAGTTAAGCAGTGCTCAAATGTGAACCACATTGCTAAAATTCTGAGAATTAGTACTGAATCTGCAAAACATACCTGCTGCTTAACTGAATCTGTGGCAGCAAGTGTAAATGCATTAACACATTTATTTTTAACCCAGATTATAAAGGGTTCTAATACAGACTTCCCTATTACTTTTAAATAAATAGTGATAATGCAATGGCATGAATTCTTTATAGTGCATGTGTTGATGTGTGTTGGCATAGCACAGCAGGGTTAAGTGGCATTCTGTGGCGATAACCACAGCATTCTAGGGCCACTCACCATCTCTTGGCATTGGTGTATGATGTCAAACTCTTTGCAAACATACAGGCCAAAAAGTAAAGGGATTCATTGCTTATTCTAGTACTTATGTGTGTGATTCTATTTTTGGATCAGATTACAGGGGTTAAAATAGGGTAGATGCGAAAGTGGTGAAATGGGGAACAATACAGTAATGTGCAGGAGGGAGGTAGAAAATAACCATAGCTATCTATTTCTTCAACAGTAAAAAATGATAATATGTGCAGAATATTAGCTGAATTAGGACTGTCACCTCCACAGAGGGGGGTGACAACAACTAATCATGTTGTATAGTCAATTGGACAGAATCAAGTGTGTCAAGATGACGTGTGTGAAATGGAGAGCTATGTATGGGATGATATTTTTTGTGGAACAAGTGCCTTTTTTAATTCAGTAAGAGGAATGTTCATAGGTAGGTACTAGGCTATCGGCCCAAGGGCCTATGTAAGCCTAGCCAACAAGTTATTTTCCTGTGCCGCTGTCGAGCAGAGACACAGAAGTGATCCCCGGGGTGTATTTCCTATTTCCCATCCACTCATCAAGATTTTTCTTGAAGAGTGCTAATGAAGAACTTTGCTTGACATAGATGGGTAGCTTGTTCCAGACTATGAGAAGTCTTTGGGACAGGAATCTATCCCTCCAGCATGTCCTGTTTATTGTGATGACAAGGTTTGGGCAAGGGACATAGGATTTCTGGGTCATGAAAGTTAGGTAGGTGTGGAAGCAAATGTAAACAAACAAGACAAACAAGACAAGACACAGGGATGGTGAAAGACACAAAAGGTTGGGGGGGACACCATGATTGGGGTGAGAGAGGGGACATCACATGATCATGCCCATCAAGCATGGAGACAATGAAAACAGAGTCCTTACTCACTGGACAATCATCTGTGCCCCCTTACTCCACTGGTGGCTGCAGTGATTGATGTCTTCTCTTTCTACATACCATGAGGGAGAACAGCCTCTATATCTGGTGTAGGTGTACACAAGTGGTATGGTACATGACCCTATGCACTAACCCTGGCATCTCACAGCAGGTGATGAAATTCCTACCTCTGTCACTGCTCCTGAGAGGTACCACTATATCAGCTGCCAGGGTAGTATTACCTGAGAGCACAGGTAGTACACAGAAAGCAGAGGCAGCACTGCCAGGTTGGGTCTCAGACATGCTGGGCACCTGTGCTGAAGCCAGTGGAGTGGGAGAAGGCTGTTCCACTGGGGGTGGCCTACCTCTCTGTGCTGTGTAGCATTTAGTGATATGGTACACATGGATGACATGAACACATTTTGATGGCACATAATAGAAAATTAAAAAAGAGAGTAAAGGTTGGGGGTTAGAGAGAAAAAAAGATAAAATGGGGACTATCTTATGAGATACACTGCATTAACACAATTATACAACTATTTTATCTGAAGTATTACATCTTGTATAGAGTTTAATTTAATGTGACTATTATTAAAGAAATGCAGTACTGTATAGTTGTGACTCATGGCATTGGAACCCAGAACCTCTAACTATAATCTTATATTTGACTCCTAAAGTTGGTTTGTGCTGCAGACTAATGCATGCATATTTGTTTTTAAAGTTAGGATGTGCATGTAACATTTGTTACAACTGCATAAAAAAACTAAAAAATATATCTTTAACTTTTAACTCTACAATAATATTTCTCTTGTGCTGCATACATACCAATTGCTTCCCTCAGTTTCGGCATTCAAGCAGCATGAGCACGTTAATTGAACTCTATGTCGGCATTAGCTAGGGAAAGAAATAAAAAGAACAGAAGAACATTACCCATATCAGTCTTGCCTATATTTAGCTTCCTAAGTATTACAAATAATCTCTTATTGTCATACGTACAGAGCTGTGGGACATCTGCAGTCTCAAATTCAGTCAACCAACGGTTGAGGATATCCCTTTTGCATTTGTATAGGTTATTAAAATGATGTCTACACTGTTCTTCAGTGTGTGAGAGGCCAGTAGCACTGGATACATCCTTAACCAAACTACTCTATGCCTCAGACTTGTACTCATTGCCAGAATAGTCCCCCTGCAGAAGCCTTTGGCTGTGGTGCTTTACCAGCAGTCCAATAAATATACTGGACTCCTGGACACTTCAGTTCTGTGGCCTAAACTGGGCAGCTTCCCCACTAACTCCAGCCATGTCTAACACGTGACCTAAAGCAATGTAAAATGATGCTTTCCCGCCAATTTCAGTTATTGCATTTGCAGGTAGTGTGCAAATCCAAGCAATGATGCCAACTGCTTCTGCACAATGTTAAGTGGAGTTCAGGAGTGCCAAGGATGTATGATATAAATATTTGAAATAGGAAGGTTAATCTGACAGTTGACCTTCCTTTGAGGGGTGTCTGGTGATATAGCTTGCAAACATATACAGAAAATTGGAAGGTAACTGTTAAGTGAGTTAAGTTTGCAGACATACACCAGGTGCATAAATGTCATGACCTGACACATCTATTTTTGGCTTTATACAGTGATAAATTTGATTTTTAAAGTGTGGTATTCAAACATAGGCATAAGGGACAAAACATTTTCTTCCACAACATTGTGTTTCCATCTTTAGCACAGAAGAAGTGCTGCTCAGACATTGTAAGGAATCATTCATAAATACAACTGAAAGTTTAAGATGTTCCACGTGTATGTGTGACCTCACAAGGATCCTGTATATAGATCCAGTTGTGTATGTGTCTTATTTAATTGTGAAGGCCATCCACATCCAGATAGCAGAATTATGCTTACAGAAATATAGTAGACAGTATAAACTCAGTCATACAGCTGAAAACACACTAATGGTGTCTTATCCTTCATACATATAATTCATATCAGCTATACTACTGAAAGTGTTATAAGTGTGAGTGAATATAATGAAAATTGGAACAACAGTAAAAATGACTGGAATGCCCTATATTAGATCCCAGGACCATGCATATAGCAGTATTAAACTTGCACATGCTGCCACAAGAATGTTGCAATAACACTTGTTTATTTTTGTCACAACAGTGAAACTAGGATGCACACCCTGTACTAGAACCCAGGACCATCTGTACCCCAACCCTACACTTACACCTGCTGCCACAGGACTAGTGGCATGACATTTCTATAAACTCCTACTTTTTCTTAAGTTCTCTGGGTTAAAAGCTACACAACAGAATTAATTGAATTCATCCATTTTCAATTATTGGCTGTCTATGTCCTGTCTGCTGGTGTTCGAGTACTACAGCTGTTGGGAAACTCAACGGAAAACAAAAATTGCAACAATGCATTCTTTTTGACCTTTGCACTTTTACAGATGCCCTTTCTGCAGGTGTTCAGTATGCTTCCTGTGTGGGCCACTAGTCTGGGTTTACGGACTGCTAAGTATCGCATAAACGAAATAACCACAGCCAAACTTAACATTCATTTTCTCCATTTACCTTGTTTGCATTAAGCTGCAGACCATACAAACACTGGCCCCCAAAAATAAATAAACAAATACAAGGGAAAAGTAGTTGAAATGAAGAAATGCAATCTGTTATATAAACACTACAAATGTTTGTTAGTAAACATGAAATATTTCTACATAGGTGTCGATTTGAACTCTTACTCCAATGAACCTTCAGAACACAGTAAGGGTGCCTTTTCCTTCTTTGCCACACAAACAGCTTTGCACATACATGCACAAGGAACTGAAATCATTCTGCATACAAACAACTGCAGCATCATCCACAGTACTAAGAAACCACATAACAGTTATTTGTACATGTATAAATTTCAGATGTAGTGCACTGAGTGATCACACAACCATTTATGAGTATTGCTTGCAAAAATGTAGCTTTGTCTTACCTTACCACTCTGTGCTTGTTGCTCATTCTTATCTGACCAGTAATCTGAGACATGCAGTCTGTAAGGCATTCTTATCCTTGTCCTTAAAATGTGTGAGGATATTAAATGGCAATAATATACAGCTGTAAACAAATGAAAGGGAAGTGGGATATTAATGAACAGAACCTGTGAATTGTGTGCAGCTTTCTTTAACTTCCAGCCTTGATAAAATTACTTATATACACTTTGTAAGTCTAACCTGACACACCCACTGGAGGTAAGGCAGTCTGTATTGCTGTTGTGTTTTCCTTCTCTGTACCAGTAATCATTCACAGTTACAATCCATTAGGAAGAAATACTGAGAGAGTGCCTGCACAATGTTTGCATCTGCTACACAGAGCCAAGCATTTGGGATTCAGCAATTTTAATGAGTTCACACCTCAATTGCATCTCCCCATGCTAACAGCCCTAAATACACACCATAAAAAGGTAACCAAGTAGCTAGGGATCCTGAAGATGAGGAGACTTGTTTATGTAGAGACTGTAAAAGTAGCCGACTCCAAATCCAGCTCCAGACAAGTGACAAGTGGAGTATCTCAGGGTTTAGTCCTGGGACCACTCTTGTTTGGCATTTACTTCCCTGAAGTACAGGCCAACACTAAGGGACTCTGGCTAACAAAGTTCGCAGATGACTTCAAACTGGGAGCCATTATTGAATCCCAAAATTATGTGGATATTCTACAAAAGGGCCTTACAGGAACAGATGCCTGGTGCCAGAGCCATGGGCTCAAGCTTACTGCCAAGAAATGTATAGTTATCCCCTTTGAAAAAAAACATGTACCCATGAATTACCTCATAGGTGGCAGGACACTAAACATTGAAAGTGTGATGAGAGACTTAGGGACACAGGTGGACAGTGGTCTCACTTTCGATAACCACATCACCACAACAGTCAGGAAGTCCTTCTATGTGGCACACCTCATCACTAAGGGCTTTTCATCCAGAAAAAAGGAGGTCATTGTCCCACTGTACTCATCCCTCATTAGACCCATTATAAGTATAATGCCCCATTTGGTATGTACCTCACAGGACATCTGCAACAGTTGGAAAGGCCACAGAAATACCTCACTAAAAGAATCACAGGCCTAAAGCAGATGCCATATGCTGACCATCTAAAAACTCCAGCTATACTCTGTGGCATATCGTCTATTCAGAGGCGATCTCTGCTTATCATACAAAGCCATGTCAAACCCTGAGCTGTTAGACATGCTCCACTTGAAGAAATCCCAATCCATCAGAGCCACACACTTCGGGGATCTAAACCTTGTCATCACAATGAACAAAACATGCTGGAAGGATAGGTTCCTGACCCATAATCTGGAATAGACTGCACATACATGTCAAGCAGAGCGCCTCATTGGCCCTCTTCAAAAGGAACCTTGATGATTGGATGAGAGATAGGAAATTCACCCTGGGGATCATGTCAGTCGCCCTGCTAGACAGGGGTCCAGAGAAGTAAATATTGTGGTAAGAAATATCCAGGGAATTGTTATGGCTAGGCTTGCATAGACCCTAGGGCCAATAGCCTAGTACCAACCTATGAACCTATGAACCTATGAAAATAGAAGAGGCTATTACTTTTGGCTATATCTGCACAGAAGACTACTGAACTTGAGAAGGTATCCTTGCATTTGTCAGCTATATACTGCAGATGCTGAAATGTAATTTAAGAAAAACCTGTTTCATATTTATATAATACATTAATTATCAAATGCTACTGTTATTTGTATACATTACTTAGAAGCTTACTGATGGCATGGGCATGTTTTTCAGGGTGTTTCACATGAATACATAATTGACAATAGCTTGAATGGAATGTTCTGTATTAAATCTGTACACATTTCAGGGACAGTTTATTTGACAGCACTTTTAGCATTTCACTGATAGTTTGTTAGCAAAATGTGGCATTTTCCTGTTCTTTTGGGGGTGGGGAGCAAATCTGCATTTCTGCTTTGCTACAAACAAGGATGTGTTGCTATTGTTAATCTCCCTTGTTTTGCATCCAGTCTTGCTTTGTGTGCGAATGTAATATGTTACAACCACACAATTCCTGGTGTCCCTATTTCAAATATCTAGACTATTTTATGTTTCTCTAGTGGGTAATACTGAAATGCTAGCTTTTCTGTTTTACCTGGGAGCATGTATTTTTTTAACTTATGTGATACATATGTGTATTATCCTTCTGGTGTGTTTTAGGATACCTAGGACTATGGCACCCAGGCATCTCAATCCTGGAAAACTACCTGTCAGTGATCCTGCAAATCAGTCAATGTAGAAGCTTTTAGGTGACATGGTGTCTTTGTGCTTCAGAGGGGAAGTGGAGATATGTCAGACACAAGACAAATTGGGCAGCAGATAGTTGCAGATGTGAATGTAGCAGTTAGCCACAGCAAAACATCTGATCAGGTGCACCATAAGGCCACTGCCATGATCTCATCTGCATGGAGGAGAGCCACTGCAGTGGACGGTGATTGGTTGGGTACAGGGGTACCCGCTACAGAGTCAACACTAACAGTAGATGAAAAGTTTCTGTCCACTGTCAGGGATCCAGACAGCTCCCAGGAAAGTACAGAATAACATGTCCTAGACATCAGTGCTGCTGTTTCAGGGAAAGCAAATATGCCCCAGGAGGAGCTTCCAGGTAAGATTATGTGTCTCAATTGATGACAATTACAGACAAAGTAAAGTACAATTTCCCTTAAGAGCACACAGAGATCACTGTCAATCTGGAGCTGGTTTCTCCCTCTTTCTCCAGATCCCCAATAAGACTACTCACTGGCACAGCTATAGAGCTGAGTCTTTAGCCAGGGTTCCAAGCCAAATCCTCCCAACACTGTCTCTGTCCAACCAGTGCTGTGTGTCCCTGCCCAAGTAGCTGACACACACACACACACACACACACACACACACACACACACACACACACACACACACACACACAAACACACACTTTGAGATTTGATTTGTACACAAACACACACCTGAGAAAGGCTGCCACAGATTTACTAGTTATACCCCCTTTTGCCCAGACTATAAGGTAGTTATCACTGCCACCAGAACTCCTTATCAGCTACTTTAAGGCCATTCCCAAAGAGAGACCAATCCTACTGTGTAATGTTACTATTATCCTAATGGTAAGTGTGACCAAGATCAAGGCTATTTAGGAATGGTCTGCACAGTGTCACCAAATACATATGCAAGTACACGAAGATTCCAATAACAATCATTAAGTACTTGGTGTTTTTATACTTCTCAACTTGTGGTTCCTTAAATTTCAACATTTGAACATTGTTTCGGAGGTTCTTGGACTTCAGCCTTGTGTGTTTTTGTATCAGTTTGGTGATTTTTTGTTTTATTACTTTTGCATTTTAGACCAAGTAATTACTTCTTTCCAAGACAATAGAAAAACCTCTAGCTCCAGACATTCCCCCAGATTCATGAAGCTTGCACCAGGCGCAGGTGGCATAATGCCAAATATGTCCGCCGAGCGATTCAGGTACGAACCAATCCCACGTGCACTACCGGCATATGCCAGAGCTACGCAGCCCTCGGCATAGGTATGCAAATCACCCCATGTGCAGTGTCGCACCATGCTAATGAAGGCATACAGCGATTCACGAAGTGGTGCAGGCGTAGCGCAAGCCCGTGGAAATGTAAACCAAAAAACACGGTTTACATTTTCCCAAAAAGAACATCGGAGTTATGTAAGCGGACCACATGCATGTATTACAAAGTTAACATATGCCAATGAACAAATACACAGCCAATGGCACAAGAAAAGATGCACAACACCTACAAAACACATTTAATGTCATGTCTACAGTAACACACAGTACAACCGCAGGGCATGTGTGTGCAAACAGGAATACAAAGGAAATATTTAAAAATTACAGAAAATCGCAATGAAAGACAAATTAGCATTGCACCATAATATGCAATGGTAGGCATGGCACACCACAAGCAAGGTGCAATGGTTGCCAGGGGCCCTCGACAGTGTTCAGCGCTGTAACTATGAATTAGTAGTCAATGCCATGCAAATGAGGCAGGTAATACTGAATTGCAAATGTCCCGCCGGATTAAGGATGTACCTGATGGCGCAGCTCTGTAACACCAAGGAGTGTATCAAAGGTGATACATGACATCAGCAGAGGGGTGTGCCACCATATCAGTAAGCACATTGGAGCAATGCAAAGCTGGCCTGGCCATTGCTAAGCAAAGCTGAAGGACATGGGGTGGGGAGGAGGGTATAGAACCATTTAGCTGAGAGCACACATGGTGCCCGAAAGCGCATGTGTATGGGGATGAACTCGTGCCCGAAACCCGGTAAGTGGATGCACGCACCACGAACAAAAGCACAAACAGGAAGGTCAGGGGAAGAAAAGAAGGAAATGCCGAAGCAGGGTAATCGGCGTACTAATGAGCAATCAACACCAATCAACACACGGCGGCCAATCAACGGCAGTAGACAAGCCTGCATGCAGAAACCTGCAAAACAGGATAGGGGAGGCATAGGATTGCAAAGAAAGGTGTGCAGGACCTGGAATGCAAAGATAGGAGAACTGTCATAGCAGAGCAAAGCAAACCCACAGTAGATCGGCAATAGTACACAGTATTCAAGATAAGCCAGGTCTAGGAAAGTAGAAATTAAAGCAGGCAGCTGGATGCATGCCAGCAACTGGTAGGTGTAACATGCACAAATGTAAATGGAAGGGCAGGAGGTAATTCACGGTATTCAAATGTAATGCAACACCAAAGGCAGCACAATAGTGGTTTCGTAAATAAAACACAGAAAATACCCTGTAGCCACAATCGTACATTTACACCCTATGACATCATCAGTGTTGACAGCAAAACAGTATAAAGTGTGAAAGCACCCAACACACTCCTGTGTATTCCCAAACACTGCACCATAGGTGTAAACAGACGGGGAACTTTTAAAATGTACATGTTGGGAGCTGCCATAGCTGTGATTCATCAGCATGTGTTACAGACTGACAGTGTTGTGGAGGATGATGCCGACAACAACCGTAGGCCTCAGAGGAGGAGAAGAGTGTTCAGACCAAGGGTAACCTACCAGGAGCTACATGATCTGGAGATAGTAGAGCGTTACAGGGTGGACAGGGACATCTTACAGCAAATAGGAGAGCTGTGCCGGCCATGCCTGAGAACAAGAAACAACAGAGGGGAACCCATCCCAGTGGTAACGAAGGTATGTGTAAGCTTGCGAATACTAGCCACAGATACCTTTCAAAGGCCAACTGGAGATATAATGGGGATCTCACAGGCATCGGCATCCAGGGTACTACACCAGTTCCTGGATGCCATGTTACCACATGCCAATGAGCATATACACTTCCCCAGAACTCAGGAGGAGTTGGCCAGCAATATGCATCACTTCCACCATGTGGCAAACTACCCGGAGGTACAGGGTGCGATAGACTGCATGCACATACAAATTAAGTCACCACCCGGTGAGTATGGTAGGCACTACATAAACTGCAAGGGATTCCATTCCATCAACTGCCAGGTCATGTGCAATGCCCAGGGCATTATCATGGATGTGTGTGCTGGCAGCCCTGGAAGTTACCACGACTCCCATATCTGGCATGCATCACAGCTGTATCAGGTATTTGTCAGGGGGGACATCCCACAAGGTCACCTTGTGGGGGATGCTGGCTATGCACTGGAGCCGTGGATGATGACCCCCATCAAAAATGCACACACACCAATGCAAGAACGCCATAATGAGGCACACGCACAAACCAGAATCATCATAGAGCATGTGTTCGGGATGCTGAAATCAAGGTTCCGGTGCTTGAAACACATCTGGTGGAGCCTTGCAGTACTCTCCAGGCACATGTGCCCACATCTTCATAATATGTGCCATGCTACATAATATGATCCTGCAGAAACAGCTGCAGCAGGGTCATAATGGGGGACGACCTCACAGCCCACCACAACTGCCAAGGCCAACACAGGCACAAAGGGATCTAGACCATGGACATACCGTGCCAGCCCCAGTAGGCAGATGGAGGCATGCCCAATATGCCTAATCCTTGGCAAAGATGGAACGTATAGCACATACCTTGACAGTGTAGGCTCCCACGGAGTGACACCCCTCCCCACATAGTAAAATGGATGGCACATAAAAACGACTACCTGTAAATTGTGATGTATAGGTGGCCCACTGTGGAATCCTACATAGGCAGCCCCCAAACATTGTACACGCAACAGCCATGGGAATACAGAACTGTCAACACCTGAACAGTAGATGCACCCATCAGCATCTGTCAGTACTGTGTGTATAGGTTCCCAGGTACATCGGTAGGTACACGCCCGATTGTCAGAGGCAAAACACCAAATGGGGCAAAGAGTGACACTCGTTGCCACAACATAGAGTAAGCAACTGCCGCATACTGGAGCAGAGGCAATCGTGGGAGCACATGTGTGTAAGCACTGTCCTACACACAGTCATCACGGATTACCCGCCGCATTACTGAGGGGCTCCACAAAATGTAATCATGGATGTAGTGTCAAGGCAGGGGATGTACCCATGACAGGCATTAGTCACCCCGGCATGCAGCATCTATGGTCGTATGAAGGTGTAGCAAATTATCAGGTGTACCTAATTGTGATATACATACCCAGTGCTGGAGTACAGCCAGTAAACATCACATGGACATACCATGAACTGGACCCATCAAGTTGTAAACTAACGGAGTCATCCATGCGAGTATAGTGTGGAGTAACTGCTGTAGTGTACTGCACATACAAATTGACATAATCCGTGTACAACCCCCAGATGTCCAAGTGGTACATGCAGTGACTGTCGTGCATGTTCCAGGTACCACGTCCCGCAAGGGATGTAACATAATCCCGACAGCACGGGTAATGCATTCCGGATGCAGGTCATCAGAATATGTGTAGCACACATTAGCAGGAATAAGTGTTGCCCACAGCTGGTAAGCGATGTTTAAATACGACTATACGGATATGCGTGAAACAGGGCTAAGTGTCACCGACCACTGCATAGATCACAGTCAATGATGTACAGAACAGGTGACACCAGCATTAGTCACCCCTGAACAAATAGCACCCGCTCAGAAGGGTAAAATGACCACTGCCAGGAGTGGAACAGGCAGTCATGTACACAATACCCAACACTATTGCTAGGCAAGATGTACGTACAGTAGGGTTGCCACAGTTCAAATGACCAATGTGGGACATACGCCAGATTTCAGCAGGATGACACACACCCGGCCAGGATGAAAACCAGAACGACAGTGATTTGCATAGATGTCTAGTAATGGTCGCAGGTACGTGTTCCGTGTCCTGTAACATGTAGGTGGGTCAGATACAGAATAAGTGTGTCATGCAACTATGACATAAACTATAGGGAATATGTTTGTCCCAAAGTCGCACAACATTTGCTATGTTCACAAATATGTCACAGGAGACAACTGCACAAAGAGGGACTGACCCTCGCAAAGTGGGATGTGAGGTAATCTTAACCTATGGCAGGTGTGTAATGTGACAGGTACAGACACAAACGTGCGGAGTCCAGGAAACACAGTATACACTGACAAACACACAATGAAAGGTGTAGCATGCCTGTCACCACCCCTGTCCGAGATATGTATATACATATATATATATATATATATATATATATATATATATATATATATATATATATATATATATCTACACATATATAATACAGATAGAAAGAGCGATAGTGTGATATATGTCGATATACAAGGGGTCACCGGCATCTGCAAATATATAGATAGGTCAACGACATTTGAAACACCTTTGAGGTACAAATAAACAGGATACCACCAATTATGGAACTTGTCACACACCGACACGCATAACCAGGAGGATGAAAGACATAAAGTACACAGTACTGGAACAGTAGAACTGCGAGCAATAGGACGATAGTAAGGACATGTAGTCACCGCTGTCGGTGGTGCGGTCCACATAGGTAGCATGTACAACTGTGGTTTTGAGTGATGTAGCCTGTGTATGTGTGTGTTGAGGGTGCCATGTGTGTTCCCGTGTGACTAAAGTGTGTGTGTGTCCGCATAGTGTGTCTGTAGGTGACAACTCGGAGGTAGATGATTACGGTAGGTGAGGGTATAGCTATCCGTAGGCATGCGGTAAACACCTGTCCCACATTGGGAGGGACAGCCCTCCCTGGGCAGGTGTGTCCTGACATGAAACATTAGAAAGGGCAACTGTCCTTGAGTGTAGGAAATTAGTATGTCCCACATAATATGCAATAGTTGCAGGAAATACTCATGCCTGTATGTAAGAAACAGAAATATTACATGCAAACCGATAAGTAGTGAAGGACCAAGAAAAATAGGTATGTAATGAGGATAAAAGTATGTGCTATCCTGTGTACTGACCGTGGTCATATGTCAGCCTGTAAACACCACTGTGTGACCTGCGAGTGTCCAACTATGGCCATATGAAAAGGTGGCAAGCCATGTGACAGAGGGTCTGACACCAACACCACTGCAATGACTGCAAATATCTGGGACAGACATACACGGGATAGCGTTCATTTACAAAATCCCTGCACATATCGCCGTACATCAGGAGGTATGGAAGTATCAACCGCACCTGCATACCATATAGAAACCAATTAACAACGGCCCAAAGTAAAATCCCATAACAGAAGTCTATTAAGTGATAGCACTGTAATTAGGGAAGGGGCCCACACACACATATATATGGACTACGTAGAAATGCAAGCCCCACAAAACCGTATATGCTACGTACACCCGCCTACATCCCCCACACTGTAAACAATAGCAATACAGACCATAACCATAGCCCAAGCATCTAGTTGGTCAATTACATCTGCTGAACCATTGACATACCTTGTAAGAGACATTTAAAGGCACCATGCAAAATTGTATCCGTCGTATAACGGAACAAATGGCGATGTTACATGTGTCTGCAATAGTCCTTTATCAGACGGGTGGGATGACAGGTACAGTCTCAGGTAGAACCACATACTCAAGCCGTCACACACAATCCACAGGGGACATGACCCCAAAATAGACTTTGCTCTACACAAAGCAGTTGCAATTACGCACAACAAAACACAATACAGGCCGTCTCCCCGAAGGCAGGGCAAATGGCCAACGCCCAGGTATAGAATTCAATTATACCCCACTGCTGCCGCGTAATTGGTGAATGGAGTAGCTGCACATCTGAAGTGCATGTAATTAGTCACACCGGACCACCAATTGGCGGCAGTAAACCACATGTGGCAGGTATAGACGTATATAAGGATGACCTGCCAGCTATGCAACATGTATGCTCATACCGTATAACAGTTGAAAGAGTGATACAGAAGAGCGAGATAGAGACGAAACACCAGAACGATATCAAGGTATGTATAACACTAACTGTATGTATAGTATGTTCTGTATTATGTAATGTCAGTGTATGCATAGCCTGGTTTGCAGTAATTAAAAGTGTCCGCCATGCATAAAGTGGGGAATGGTATTTATGTAGTGATGTCTCGCTGATCGTACTAATGCTTGAGAAGATGTGTGTCCAGCAGTGGGCCACACTGTAAACAGCACAGACACCACAAGGGATGCAACATGACGGCGTTAAACAGAACAATGTCATATGACCTGCTGTCAGTGGCAGTGTATGTCCAATAAGTACGTGCCATAGCAGGGGATAGTATATATAGATATACTATCCCCTGCTATGGCAGGGAATAGTATATCTACATATACTATCTCCTGCTATGGCAGGGGATAGTATATGTAGATATACTGTAACAGTACGCATATGTATGGGCATATAAGGTCAATGACATGTCTAAGGTGGACCCTCTGTGCAAGTAATGGTTGAATTATGGGATACCATGTAAAACATGTGTAATGTATAGTACAGTAGATTGATACGTCAGATATGTTACACAGGAGAACAGGCATATGATGCCTAACAAAGGTATCAGATAGTGATGTGAGTAGCATGTACCTAAGATATGTATAAACAGTTATGATGAAATAACTATGTACTCCACTCTGTGCATTTGCAAAGGACGCAAACATTACTCCCATACTAGAATAGCAGAAGAGATGTGACAGACAAACATGAACATGATTGGCGTGTACAATAACAGTATACATAAGGCCCGTAGTCACGCCTTATAGCGTGATAGCCAATCTAACTGGAAGGGCTATATCAATAACCATGCACAAAGGACATGTAATAGCTGCACAGGGTCATAGTGGGGTACCATGCAGTCTGACAAGTCAATGTGTAACAACTACAGTGTGCATCCCTGTGGCACCTCTCCAGGGTAGTGTCCTATGAACAGAAGAGCCATGTGTAACCTGCATCTCTGCACAGTACAGCCACTGCAGTGATCCCTGGCGTACGTGTCCACCATCCCGCAAGCAGGGTATCACATGAACACTGCTACTGACTGTCCATGCGTGATGTACATAGGAATCATGTCCCAAAGCATGGTGAGTGTCCAGTCTGGGAATGCAACCACCAAGCACATGCCACACACTGTCGCATGTGTGCACATATCCATGAGCATCATGGTCATAGTGGCTATTGTGAATGCCGTGTATGTGGAGTATATCCATAAACATATTTGCAGACATGGGCCCTGTCTATGCAGCATACGTCACCCCTGAGTATGTAGTCTGCAAATGTTTACAGATGTGGTGTCTGTACATAAGCCGCATACATTAACAGTTGTAGCTCAATACACAACATGGCATTTTAATGTTGGGTTATGTAAAGCTGTTGTGCAAGGTACACCCTACGCGGGGTGTTGTACCCATGGATGTGTGTATACATCCGGTGTTCAGAGGTACAATGGGTGCCTATGTACCAGCTACACACCACGTACAGACATGTGTGAACATGTAGAAGGATATCCATGCCACAGTGGCGATGTGGTAATCACAGGAGTGTGTGCGACATACATGTGTCTTACAAACATGTACAATGCAACATGTATGTAGGGAACTAACACCTATGTGATAACCAGTGGGAGGATGGTGTACTGCAAAGATGATGTTCACACCAAGTGTCATGCAGGTAGAGGCCATGATGTTCATACCGATATCTGTCACAGTGACACCCATATGGATGGGGTCTGTATCAGCTGGTGGAGCAACAACGGCGCTGGGTATGCAGTGGTCTGTAAAGTTAGGCAGGGAAGTCCCCTCAGTGGTAGCCTGTACCTCAGGGAAGCATATACCGAACATGAGGGCCCCATGACTAAGGACTGTGGTAAGCCAAGTGTAACTGGATTGCAGTATGTGATATGGTATGCCACCCTCAGTGTGTGTGTCCCTTCCATTAGCCACATTCCATAACATCCGGAGACATATGTTGTGATGTGCAGGTGGATGTGCATGTAGTCAATACCAGAATGGAGAACGGTGCTGAATGGCAGCGAGAGGACAATGCAGGCTTTGTGGACACCCGTGTCATCATCAACTACTCTGGCAACTGTAGGAAAGGTGTACAACAGGTGTAGGAGGCATGCTGTGGCCCCAACAAGACCAACCCAGCTGGCATCAAAGGACTGGAGCACAACAAAGACTCGACGAATGATGTCCATGATGATGTGCCCTATAGCCGTGCATAACAGTCCAGGGAGGTGTGTAGGGCAATAGTCCCAGTCGTGCAGTGTGGAGCCACGTGTGTGGAGTGTTACTGTTGCTGTGTGCCAGTCAGGGGCCACAATGTCTGGTACAAGGCTATTACTGAATATGGTGTCCCAGTGGGGAGACATGTTGTTCAGAGTTCTGTGGACATCACAGCCGGGGATATTGCAGGGTGACAAGGGGCCTGTGTCCTAGGACATATAGAGTGCAGGTCAGTACTGTGTACGTGTGACTGCAGGTACACTGCAATGTACCTGCAAGGAATGTGGCCCTGTAGGGAGTGAGAGGGTGTAATGTAAGCAATGAAGCCATCAGACAACATGTTGCCAACATCACCTGTTACTGTCATGTTCCAGAGTGACAGTGGTATGTGTGAGCAGATGTGGGTATTGCATACGACTACTGACATACCACCATAATGCCCTGTGGTACATCTCGGAATGTGTTGCAGTAATGTGTACGTGGCTAGTTATGGAGTATGTGATGAGGGATCCTGTGGCCCTACCGGGGCTGACCAGTGAGTCACCCCACCCATGGGAATGTACACCACTGTGTAACAGCCCCCATCTGTTGTTGCAAAGTATGTCCGTGGGACTGCACTCCCAGAGTGTCGTCTGTATTCTGGTGTGTACCAGCATGGCTCTGTGTGGAATAGCATGAACCACATTGTCGTGTACATGCCATTGAAGTGCACTGGGGTATATCTCAGTGTTTGCATGTGCATTGTCCACCTGCACGTGTGTCACAACAACAACTACCACTGACATACGACATCTGTAGTTGGTGTTCTAGTACTCATCTACTGTGTATGCTGTGAAGTGTGTAGTGCCGGTATGTAGCTAACAAGGGTGGGTAGGAGATTTTCAGATTCCACCAATGAGGGGATAACCGCAGGTGTGGAACAGCAGTCACATGTTGGTAGTGTCCATGTCAAGGATACTGTTGGTCTTGGAGGTGGTGTATGGGTCGAACCAGCTGAGCGGAGGTTATGACTCACGCACAGTGTACGCCTAATGTGTCAGTACATGTGCGGCTATCACAGTTAAGTATGGGTTACTGTCAGTCTCACATTAGTAGCAGCAGTAGTTCCAGACACAGTTATATGCACGTGGAGCACCTGTGATGCATTGTGTAAAGTAACCAGCCGGGATGTGTGTACAACATAGTGGAATATGGGGACACCTCAGCTGTGGGTGTGCCAGTCCAGGTATGTGCCTGAGAGGTACAGTCTGTCTATACCCAGTCATTGCAGGTGTGGTCTGCAGAGCCAAGAGGCAGGTCCCAGTCACTGCAGAGATATTGCAGTGGTGCAGTGTCAGGTGTGCCTTGTCTGCGTGTGTCACAGAGGATGATGTCAAGCATTGTGTGACATGACCACATACTTCGCTAGCCAGTTCCCATTCTGGTGGTGACTGTTATTGGGCACTGTGCAAGACAGGCAGTATAAAAGCAGCAAGAGTCCAACGTGTGATCCGTACTCCCAGGGCTGACAGGTGCAGGTCAACTGTGCCACAGCATCATGTTGTTTGGCTGGGTCTGTCAAAGTGGGTGTATACTAGATGCCTGTGGAATGACAGCAGAAGCATGGACAACTGTTGGGAGTGACACAGTCATTCGTAGTACAGTGGTAACAGGCCCGGATGACCACAAAATGCTTCCCAGGGTGTGGACCACACCATCAGGGTGACAACACTGGTGGGCTTTTGCATGTCCCTGCACACATAGTCTGTGCCCTGAGTGACAACTTCAGTCACACAAACATGGAAGGGGAGTCACATCGTACCTGCTGACTTGTGGCATGTGTGCATAGGTTATGTTGTAGGTTATGTTGCAGAACCAATTACTGGACAGCAGGATGTAAGTGACTATCGCCTTGTGTAGCCTGCTGAGTGGAACAGCAGTGTGACTGCCGACACTCACCCAGACAGTTGCGTTGTGTATCTTATGACACCCTATTGGCTGTATGTGATGGGCACACATGTCTGTGGGCCATCGGTTGGTGTGGTTGTGTTTGGCAATGTGGGTTGTCATCAGTGCCCACACAGAGTATGTGTGGCCTGTGGTGGGGATCATGTGGGACCATGTGACGAGTGGGGTGCGTTGCCAATATTGCACAACCCCACATGACTGTCAGGTGCAGTCAGGGTTGGTGACAGTATAACCTCCAGCAGGGCTGCATATGTGCATCCCCCACAGGCTGTACTGTTGTATGTTGGGAGGTGTGCATTGACTGTGGACATGAGAATAGCTCTATTGCCACATGTACAACATAGTCATCATAGTGACAGGCAATAGCACTGGTGCATGCCAGTTGGACATGCCTATTTATAAGTGGTACATGGCAGGTGGACAGGCTGGAGAAACCACCACGTCTCACAAGGTATGTGAGTAATTTGTGTACGACAGCTGTTGTACAGTTATCAAGCTGGAAATGTATGGACAGACAGTGTACCTGTGAGGACTGGTGTGAAATGGGTGCTAAACTAAGCAGTAGCTCATAACATGCCGAGAAGCTCTGAACAAGTGGTGAGCATGCCCATACATTACAGACAGGGTGTTGTATAATATCAACCCACAAGTGTTGACAACAGTCATGATTGGTGGCACCACATCAGAACACTGCTGGGTATGGTTTGCAGGTCCATGAACCATTATCAATGTAGATGTTAGCAGGACAGATGTACAAGACAGTACGGATATTTAGCTACAGATACCTGTGTATGTCACAGGAGTGTTCTACTACTGGCCTGTTGACAGACTCACAACTACCAAAGGTGCTACAGTGACATGTGCTTATCACACAGTGTCAGCGACAGTAAACCAGGGTTAATGTGTTGTACCCCACCCGCATTGTAGCCCCTACCACACAGACAAATGCCAGCCATCTGTGTATGTGATGATGTGAATGGCCATGACCTATGGGCAAGTGTTGTCACAGTGTTGTGAACAACATACAGAATGTGCTGTGTGTGTGATGTGTGTGACATATGTGCACATTCTGGTGGATGATATCAGCAATGATTCCACTAGGGGAATACCCCCATACCCATTAAGTAACACCTAGGCTTTGGTCAACAGTATGGACACTGTGTTAGGGATGGTGTAATGTACTACACCTCCCTGAGCTGGAGACATCTCCCTAGCCCTTTAGGTAGTCATCCAAGGTACCCATGACATGACAGGGTGGTGTCCATGAGCACAGAGAACATTGGACAGGCGTACACAGCGCCCGTGTGACCAATATTGGAATACACATCACCCTCCAGGGGTAGGGCCCATGCATGGATGGCCAATACCAGCCTCCACAGTACTCACCTTCAGTATGCAGCATGCTATCCACCTTGCATACAGACATATGCCACACTATGCTGTTAGACATGCTACATGTCCATAGCCTGATCTGAAACACATACGTCATGGACAACCACCGTCCTATGACTAGGATGGCCACATGCTGGACAGATCCCTGTGCCATACCTGTGACATACTCCTGCCATACCATGCAGCCCTGTCCACATAGCTGCACATATCATCCCTGCCATACATGGTGTGATGGCTGTATGGTAGATATAGTATCATCTATCTGGATCAGTAATGTGTCACTGATGCCCCTCGTGGTGGCGTAATGGGTGTCGGATACAGCTAGGAAACCCAGCCCATACATGCTATAGCCGATAACCTTACCTGCAAATGACGTCTGACTAGCCATTGTCCCATGTCTATCACATGTGCAACACAGGTCATCCGTGGCAGGATGTTGAACAGCTGTACAGTGCAGTATAGATGTCTATGGAAAACAGATGCATGTACAGGTTACCATGCGTACTTGGTGCATTGTCACTGCCCAAGTCCAGTAAGGCTGTGTCTGTGTTGATATGTGACATATCCACAGCATCTAGGTCATCAGCATTACCGTGGATACATCAGGCATGGGTAGATAGGTAAGAACACCAGTGCATGCAAACAGACATGTCCACATGGAGACTGACGTCACATGCAGTAGGAACACTAATGAGGTGACACACATATATGGGGATGATATTCAATGCATACTGGGTGTTACATGTGTGGGACACATACATGCCAGTCGTGTGAGTGTCATGTTGATTTGCAAAGATAACTGTGCAAATGTACTAGAATGTATGTGCAGCAGTATCACTGCACATGTTTTTAAATGTGACCTGTCACCTTCATCATGTCTTACAGATAATGCCGTGTACGCGCCTACCAGCATATAGCTGACAGGAGGATGATGTCGTAATACCGTACCTCCTTGAGAACTACGAGGTGTTATTTAGCCACGTGCCACAGCATGCACAGCAGCAGGATGACCTGTGGCAGGATCTTCGTAGGAGGGTCAACGAAGTGGGAGGCCACAACCGCACCTACCAGCAGGTGCGCAGACACTGCACGGACCTCATACATCATGCAAAACAGCATGCCACTGCAATCGCCAGAGAACAAGGTGGTACGGGTGGTGGGCCACCAACCCAACCTCCACTCACACACACAGAAGAGCTACTGGCCAGTCTGGGAACACCCTTGGAACAGCCCCCCAAACACAAGCTGCCATCGTGGAGGTGGGTGTCTCCCAACCACTGAGCCTGGAGTTGCCTGGTAAGTCAGTACTGAAAATATGGCCAGTATATCCCACATACGTGCATGTGTCAGTGTACATCATGTAATGTAATAACATATGCAAGGTATGTGGACACACATGCTTTATGCTACCCTGTGTATGCACCATACCTCTGAACTGTACGGGTATTTGCAGGATGTCCAGATGTCTGCCTCATATTGTCGGTGTGTTCCCCTTAATATCCATCCCTTTCTGGCAAATAGCTGAGGAATGGAGCCATTAAATGATGATATACAGTTGTGTTTATGACTGCACATTCCGTGTCAAACCTGTGTGCATGCAAACCTATTGGTCTATCAAATATCCAAGTTAGTAAGAGTAATATGTCACACTTGTCCCTATATGTCCCCCAACATAGTTGGCTTTGTCCACATTTATTGTTCCAAGAGGTTGGAGGTATGGTATGCAGACACATGCTGACTATATGCTATTGTACATGCGAAAGTGTTAACCTGCACTGTGCACCCTGTGGCTGTCATACAAACATGGATAATGTTCATACTGCTGTGTCACCCTATACAGGTACCTCTGGTGTGCTGCACAGACAAGAGTCCATTGCAGGTGAGTCTATCATCGGTATCAGGCATGTCAATGCATAGATCTATTTGCCATGTGGCCAGTTACTGCATGGATATACAGGTCACATCACCCATCATCCACACAGGCCACCCATGTGCAATATATACAACTGAAATGATACACAGACATGAAACTACAGTATTTGTCATTGCTACATGTGTGTCCAGCTGTGCATACAACGGTGGAGGTGTTCTACAATGGAGGCATATGTACTATACAGTGGAACAAAATGTGCGGTACACAAACCAGTACCACACACTCAGCAGTGATATGGGCAGACCACAGGCGTCACCATTGTGTTATATGCCCCTGCAATGGTTACACACATTGTGATGTTCCATCTGACATGTCTGAGACACGTAGCGTTTTGGTTGCAATATTGTCACAATTTCCCATAACCCATACCCCACATACCACACATACACCTGTTGTCTGCATAGCCCTGTGGATGGTGACATAACCAACATCTATGGGTGTATGTCATATAGGACAACACTGACATGTGATAGACGGCCATCACATACATGACCAACACATGTGCACACATGGCAATGGGGGATGGCCAGAGACACGTAGCCACACAGAAGACGGGATGTGGATACACCCTGTCCCACTTTGTCCACACATGGTCCAAGTACAGCCGTACTAGACTGATTCTATAGGTGATGTGGTACGCTGCACATCATAAATGCCTGTGCACAGGTAGTGGAGGTGTCGGTGACATGTACCTCATAAGATGTGTTGAACATGATGTCTGTGTCATAGCATGATGGTAGTCATCTTCACAGATTCCACTGACAGTGACAGCAGGCCACAGAAACTGCACTTTTCCCCCCTGCTGTAGGACATCACTGTTAGCTGTGCACCATGTGTGCATGGTACATCAATGTCATGTGTGAAATGGTGACGTGACAGGTCCGCTATGTGTGGACATGGATGCCAGGCAGCTAACACTCTGTAGTCATTGTGCAGGGGTGTCATCTGTATGTCCTCCAGGAACCTGTCACATGACACAGCATGGTTGGGTGTGTATACACCTCAGCATCGTAGGTCACAATCCACAGATATGTCATGGGTATTCATGCAGTTCTGGATATGCAATGTGTACATAACATGCGCTGTTTAGCAATATAGATGCCTCATGATGCCATGCAATGGCACAGTGTCTGTACATAGCACTGTACAGCAATGTAGATGGCCCAGGCACCTACCATGCCCATGCACATTTGCTCAATATGCATTCTATCTGTAGGGCATATGGACAACACCGCAATGTGATACCCAGTACAATGCTGTACATGTGTCACGACACCATTGTGTCAGGCATGCATGCATGTTAATGAACATGTCAGCAGATTACATGCCAAGGTCACGTCAGCCATGTGTACTGTTATCCTGTTCTGGTCCACATGGTGTATCACAGGGATGCATGCATACTACCATGATCATGTGAATTGCATGGATAATGATATGACACCTGCCTGCTGTAGTGTGCATTCCAGGGGGTATGCTTACAAACACTATTGATGTCTGAGCTGCATGCTGTCAGCTGTATCACAAGCATGCTGCATGCCATCTGTCATCTCACATGCATGGTGTGTCATGTGTGTCAATGTCAGTGTGTGTGTGTGTGTGTCAGTGTGTGTGTCTGTCAGTGTGTGTGTGTGTCTATTGTAATTTAGTGTATGTCTTTGCATTCACTGGTGATGTAGGTGCGTTACCCTCCTGCAGTCCATCTGATAGTGTCCCCACAGATGCTAGCAGTGAGGAACATATGCACGAGGTACAGGCAGGCATGTTAGGGGTGGAATCTGTGCCAACGGTTGCCATCCCAGCTATGTCCCCCTCTTCACCGCACACAGTTCAGCTGCCAACACATACTGCATCTACAGTGGCCAAAGAGGAAGGACAGTCAGCATTTGCTGGCTTTGAACAGGAACGTGTGGTGGTTATGGAAGATGTGTCTCCACACCATGGTGCCAGTATACTGACTGCAGATGCGCCACACAGGCATGTGGCTGGTGCTGTCCGTAGGATGTCCTCTGGCAGACATGCACCTGCAGGACATAGCTCAGAAACTGGGATCACCAGATGCATGTTCCAGACTGTAATGGCAGCACAGACATGTGCCGAACGGCAGAACAGAGAAGGGCAGAGGCTGCAGAGGGCTGCTATCAGTACCCTAAACAACAACATCCAGGCATTGGCATGTGCTCAACAGCAGCTTGCTGATGTTCTGGACAGGCGATTGGGTGACATGGTCAGAATCCTCGACCGTGGCATGGCAATCCGCGAGCATGAGCTGTCTGTGCTGGAACATCTGGTAGGGGTGAGGTGTAGGACATATGGACGTAGGCCAGCTACACCACCTAGTGCAGGTCAATGTGAGCGTGCCACCTCACATGGCCGCTCCCATAGTGCTGGTAGCAGTAGCAGTGCAGCTGGTGCTGCGATGTCCATACCAGGTCACAGCAGGCCATGTGGACGTGGCCCTGGATGTTCCCGGCGGGGACATGGTTCCAGTGGCCATATGTTGTCGAACAGTAGCCATTCTGTACCTCTGCCTGGTAGTGCCCGTGCAACCCCTGGCAGGCACAGGACATGTGGCCGTGTCCTGTCACAGTGAGCTGTACAACCTGGTCTGTACAATCTGGAGCTGTCCATAATACCCTTGTGTAGGCCTCACAAATGACAGAACTGTGTGCACACATACACACACACAGCAAACACAACTGTAGGGCTCATCAACACCCACATGCATACGGAACAGACATGTCCATTGAAATCACTGGCCCTTACCCGCATACATGATATCATCCATTGGTGCAGCCTATGCCCCTGGCAAACAGTATCACCCTGTGCATATGATGAAGCCTGTACCACATCCCTGTCATCCACACCATCGGTGCAGGGATATGCTCATATGGTCTGATGCACAGGGTGAACAGAATAGTGAGAGGTGTATGTAACATTACTTATGTATGCATATTGTGGGATGTGTATGTTGCATTGGTCATGTGTGAATACTGAGATGTGAGAGGTATATCTAACATAACCTGTGTATGCATATTGAGGGATGTGTATGTTGCATTGGACATGTGTGAATACTGAGAGATGTGTATGTGACATCAGTGGTGTACTGTCAACATGCACCAGTCATACCATGTAGTCCAGGTGCAGCATGCATTGTGAAATGTTCACAGTATGTGTCTCGGTTACAACAGTAACAGCATGTTGGTAATGATGCCCTGGTTCCCTCCTGTGGTGTACTGGCATGTGAATACAGGTAGCAGTGTTTGCAGTCCCCCATTTGTAACTGTGGAGTACTCACAGGCACGTATGGCAATATCAGCATGCTAAACATACCCTCAACCTGACTGTTGGACAGTCAAACATGACACAGATGTCTGAACATGACACAGATGTCCGCACATATACTGCACCTGAAGCATATGGTCAGTTGAACAGGCTACAGCGGACATAGATGTGACATACATACCGGGAAATATTACAGGTGTGTTGACATGGTGCAGGGGTTGTACACAGTGGTCAGGCCAATGATGTTAGAGGCCACCTGATAGCATGAGGCCACACTGTGTAGTGGTAATACCCTGTCACAGTACAGGAACATGGCCACATTCACGTGGTCTACAGCACTATGACACACCCCATAGTATTCAGGTGTGGACCCTTGCCTATGTGGTCATCACCCTCACAGTACTTTGCACCCACACAACGTGGCTCAGTGAAGGGACATGCACAGGTAGCCATTATGGCTGGGACCGATGGCATCAACAGGGTAATAGACTGCATCACCATGAGGGGTTATTGTTCCTGTTTCCACAGTATGGTAGCATACACCCTCACACCAAGCAACAGACAGCCAAACATACATACATGCACACACACACTGTGGTGACCAGATATGTGTGTACAGATAGCCGATGTGTGTGATGCACCACACCTGCCAACCTCATGCTTTCCACACTGCAGTATGTATAGATCTCTACACCGGTGTACAGGGATGTGTTACATCTGGGACATAGTCCCCACCATATGTGGCATGTGTGGTCACACAAGCGGACAGACATGGCAGTGTTGGGAATGATACACCTGCCATATGATGATCCATTTGATAGACATGCAGTGGTACTGTCCGCAGTATGTGTACCAATGCTATGTCTGGCAATTGTGTGGCTATGTGCACACTTGAGGATGTCAGTGATACAAGTGTCATGTGACATACAGTTGGTTACACCTGACCGCTGTGTATGCGTTAAGTCATCACCATCAAGTAACAGTGACATAGCGTACTGTTTGCACATGGCATGGTAGGGTGGCGTGTGACACACCTGTGAGCTATCCCCGGCACACATACATCTACACAGGTGGATCACCACTTTATGTACACAGATCCCTCCATACATGGTGTACAACCAACTGTACTGTCTGTATGTCACCATATACAGGTGTCAATGATGGGGCTGCATTGCGACTGCATGTTGTAGTTAGGCACAGCTGTGTCACGAACATCGGCCACTGCACATGCATGGTTTCTGCATGCACAGTACAGATTGTACATGTCCGTTGGTCCTACATGTGTCTCCTGTAGCCATGTTTGTATGCATTGCCATTGGTAGACATGTGTGTTGACATACATAACACATGGACTGTGGTATGATATCACGGGTGTCATGGGTGACTACTACAGAGGAATGTGTCCTCCATCAACATTGCTACCTCCTGTACTGTGAGCATTCAACAGACATGGACCCACCTTCCATTTGCGTGCATATAATTGCTTAGGCCACTGTTCTGCATGGGGGACAGCAAAGGCTTAGCTATGTACATATGTGTTGTCTGTGTGGTCCATGCACACATCCACTACAATCACATGTTTGACATATCCAAACATGTGTGTTCGTTGGTGTACAGCAACACTTATCTGTCACAGGTGCATAAGACCCGGAGCCCCTGATATGTCTTGAGCTGACCTGGTCATGTATAGTGGTATACTTGCAATGCATAACACCTGTTGGAACCCTGTCAGTACATGTGTACCCTGCACGGTTGCTGTAGACCTCTGTACAGTCCACTGGTCATGTGTCACATGATGTTGTGGTAATGTATGGCTGTGTACTGCTGCAGCAATGACATGGTGATGTCTCGAGGGCTACAGTGTAGACTGCGGTGTGTACATCTGGGATCTGCACCTGTGACAGCTGTGATGATAGCTGAGTGTGTACTGGTCACTGCATGTGTGTGACCGCACTGTGCGTGGGGACAGTTATACCTTACTGTGCCCTTCCGTGTGTAGACTCCGTCTGCATGCAAGACGGCCCTTTGCAACTATGTGTGTGAGCATGCCCAGTACGCTGTTGTGTAGATCGACACACATGACAGTCCCAACTGAGACCTTGCGAGTTGAGACTCCGTCTGCATGCATGACGGCCTTTTGCAACTGCTAAGTGTGTGAGCATGCCCAGTACGCTGTTATGTAGCTGGACACACATGACAGTTCTAACTGAGCCCTTCCATTTGTGGACTCCATCTGCATGCAAGACGGCCCTTTGCAACTGCTAAGTGTGTGAGCATGCCCAGTACACCATTGTGTAGATCGACACACAGTACAGTCCAAACGGACATGTATTACTAAGCGTGTGGCCATGCCCAGTGACACCTTGTGTCGGTGATGTCCCTCTGTGCATGGCCGTTGACATCCTGTATAGCCATAGTGGTCATCCAGGCAACAGATGTCCATATTCAACATCACGATGGATGCCTACTGAGTACACACTGGTCGACTATCTTGAAGGGTGTACTGTCTGTGGGGCATCCCGTGATTATGTCATCTTGTCGTGGTGCACTGTGAATCTTATGTTGCCACGATCCCACCACTGCCGTGTGTTTCTCTACATGTACCGTGGGTCAGTAATAAGTCTGTATGCTTTCAGACTGATCACTCTCTATACAATCCCTGCCGGCGTCCTTGTCAGTGTGGATGATGACACACGCCTAGAAGTATGCCTCTGGGATGGCTGTGTTTAGTAATCTCGGTAGCGTGTTCTGTAAATGTGTCATGCTGTTGTGTGTTAGGGTAGTTAGGTGTATGTTCGACTCCCAGCCCTGCCAAGTTGTGTGTGTGTGTGCGTGTGTGTGTTTGCGTGCATGCTCCCATCCGCTTGGGGACTCAGTCTTGCTTTTAAATGCCTCACACCACAGAAGTTTCCTACCGACGTCTTTGCCTTTGTAGATGATGATACGCACCTAGATGTCTGCCTCTGGGACTGCTGTGCTTAGTAATCTCAGTAGCACATTCTGTAAATGCGTCATGCTGTAGTGTGTTAGGGTAGTTAGGTGGATGTTCGACTCCCAGCCCTGCCAACTGTGTGTGTGTGTTTGCACGCATGCTTCCATCTGCCTGGGGACTCAGTCTTGCTTTTAGATGCCTCACACAACAGAAGTTTCCTACCGACGTCTTTGCCTTTGCGGATGATGACACGCACCTAGATGTCTGCCTCTGGGACTGCTGTGCTTAGTAATCTCGGTAGCACCTTCTGTAAATGCATCATGCTGTAGTGTGTTAGGGTCGTTAGGTGGATGTTCGACTCCCAGCCCTGCCAAGTGTGTGTGTGTGTGTGTGTGTGTGTGTGTGTGTTACCAGCTGCATGACAGTACATTGCTTTTACAGTATTTACTCTCCATAACATCCATGCGGCGTCTTTGCCTTTGATGCTGCTGTCTGCAGGCTAGATGTCTGCCTGTGTGAATCATGTGATCCATTGATCATGGTAGCGCGTTCTGTAACTGCGTAATGCTGTCGTGTGGTACAGTGGTTACATTTGTGTTCTGCTCCCAACCCTGCCACGTGTGTGTGTGTGTGTGTGTGTGTGTGTGTGTGTGTGTGTGTGTGTGTGTATATGTATCTATCTACATATATATATATATATATATATATATATATATATATATATATATATATATATATATATATATATATATATATATATATATATGTATCTCTCTCTCTCTCTATATATATATATATATATATATGTATATAATGTATATTGTATATAGCTATGTATGTTGGGATTATCACTCTTGAATGTGCTGCATTATCTGTACGTGAGCACCTTGGATGTATGTACATCTGCTATGGCTCTGTGATAGTGCACATACTGTGTGCTGTAGTGATCGTGGGTTATACATGTGTAGTGACCGGTTATTGTGTTGCTGGGTATTACACGGGCATTGGAAACAATGGTAGTACAGCACCTTTGAATGGTCGTATGCAGATCTTGGCAACAGTCAGCAGTGGTTATTACATTGGAGTGTGAGTATGGCTCATATCCTTCTGTAGTAATAGACAATTCTATGCACCGCAGGTTAACATTACAGACTCACGTTTATCCACAGGTTGTGGTACAGATCCCAGGACTGTATGTGTATACATTGACAGGTGCAGGACTGGGTTGTGTTGGATGCATGGAGGGGTGTCCATGGCCAGTAATGGGGATCTCTACAGCCTGGCAGGTATGGTCTGTGACTGTCCCACAACCTCCTGTATATGGCTGACACATGCTGTACCTGTGTATATGCAGACACACACACTTACCACAAACAGCTATGGCTATCACATACACAAACCCATTGCACCACCATTGGGCCATGCAATAACCATTGTCCCTCACACATACACACACACCTATGTGTACATTGGATGGCTCAATGACAGCTTTGGAAATGTTAACACCACACCCTGTGCATATGATGTCACCTGTGCCACCACCTGTGATGTGTAACATTGATGCAGGATCTGACTAACCTGGTGCTGCGGCACATGGTGGCTTTATTCCACTGTATTGATGTTAGCATGCTGTTAACACACAGTGTGTTACTTCCAGGTGTATATCAGCAGGCATGATGCATTGCAGCTATGACCATCACTGTAGCATAGTTTACAGCACTGTTACTTCTGATGATGTATTCTCCATCCACGTGCCATTTCACTGATGTGTGTAGTATTGGCAACATGTGTGTCTGTGTGGACAGTACATGTGTGATGTGTGTAGTACACATGTATACGTGCATACAAGCCAGAACCACTATTCTATTGGTGTTCTCCCTCATTGATATGCATACCCATAGTACTTAGCTACATCAACATATGCCTCACCGCTTCACCTACAACACAGGCATCCATTCTCCTGCTGGGAAAAACGCAGTACTACATATTACACATTCCCTATTGCCTACTTCTGTGGACTCCGGCTGCATTGTTAATCACTCCGAGTATATGCAGAACACCAAGGCATGTAGTCCAGCCATATACAGGTCTTTGATTGTCAGGGTGTTCATGTAGTGATCTGGGTTTAGGCTTGTCCACCTGGTGAATGGAACTTCCCTGGCCGAGTTCAAATGTCAGACAAAGCATATGGACAGGGATTATCTCCCTATTTTGACGTTTTACCTGTGTTTATAGACACAGGTGTTTGGCCACCTGTCAGCAGCTTATTCTGTTGGCAATACATATTATGGGTGGGGTTGTTACAGTCCGTACTCCACAGTGAGGGTTGTTCCATTCACATTTTGACTATTACCTGTATACAGTCATACGGGGATTATTATTTTGGACATGAAGTGACTACAGGTATGCAGTTGTACATTACACAAGTGTGAAAGGTTGTTACTGTAAATATATATGGACCATACCTCTCAACCTCTTAGAGCACCAAACCTGCACAAAACCTGCACAATGGGGGGACAATTAGGGACACATTTTAACGATTGCTCTTACATGCTTAGAACGTTGATAGAATACTAAGTTTTGCATTTGCATGACTTTTCTGAAGGTTGTGGAGTGTTAAACTCAGGATATTTCTCATTATTTAGTGATGTCAATTCTCAGCTATTTACCACACTGGTGCAGATTGCCAGAGGCACACATCAACACTATGGGGTGAACCCCTGGTCATTCTTAGGGTTGCCACCTTTTCAAATGCCCAAAGTGGGACATATTCTGTGGAGATGTCAGATTTTCCAGGACAAAACATACCTACAGCCGTGCATAGTACAGCACTTTAACCTTTTTTGTACATATAATAGCTTATTCTAGTAACATTTGAATTGCTTATGCTACTTCACATAACATGTAGAAGTTTCATATATAAGATAACTGTTTTATGTGACTATTAAAGAAAATTAGGAATTAACTTTGTCCTAAACTCTCAGGACATTTTCTATGTCTTGATTTTTTTTCACAGGACACAACTGCCTACAGAGGGACTGTTACTCACAAAGTGGGACAGGTGGTGACCCTAGTCATTCTGCGAATATCCGGACAGTTGAGTAGTATGGCACGGACCTCTGTAATACACTGTTGTGTTCTGGCACAGCAGTAGCTCAGCATTAAAGACTGCAGTCGGAACATGCTGACAGACAGTTGGGTTTCAGACTTCATACTCCAGACATTAATGCCAATGTGCAAACTGTTATTCTATCAAATGTCTATGTTTCTAAGAGCTATCTTTACAGATTGTCCCTGTTTTTGGACCTTTGTCTCACTTATATTCACGGCTCTGTCCAGATATCTTGCTCACATAGGTTGACAGGTATGTTCGGTCATGACTGCACACAGTCAGTGACTCTCACACTTGATCAGGGTTGACCTGTTTACATCCGTGTCTTCCACACCCTCATGCCGTTTTCCACTTTGCAAATGTGTGCATTATATTCTCCCTCCTATTCATGTCTGGACACATGCGTCATGGGAAAGTATTTTATCCTGGGTGGTGGGTTATGCATGCCCACTTAGGGCTGGACAGTGTAATGACCCTCCACTGCACGTTCTGACTTGTGTCCAGATATCTACTGGATTGGACAGGACATCATGTCGTCATACCCATTCTACTATTTACACAAGTTGGTTATCCCATAAGGGATATCCCAAACATTGGACTAGACCAAAACAAGTTAGATAACGAAGATTTTTGTGGCTTCACAAAAATGTGCAGGGGGTTTTACATGCAGGGGATACATGGTTTGCAATCCTGACACTGCCTAGGGTGACAATACATACTACATATGCGTAGGGGTCACTGTGTGTAGCTGTGTCTGAAACAAATCAGTGGACCAAGTACGGCTGGATTTAGTGGATGTTCTGGTATGGTGGCAGGTTGTGTGTTGTGGAGGGTATGCTGGGTTGGCCATTATGCATCCAGGTGTGTTGCATTTGTTATGGCCAGTTCCATCAGGACCCATCTGTGGGTATGTGCCGGTGACATATCTATACATTTTTCTCGCACATTTCCATATTCATATGTTTGTGGGATTGTGTTCTACACTATGGCCTGTCTGCTTCTCTTGCAGCTGTTTTTACATGTGGTTGTGTTTCTTTTCACTTCACCCGCTGCCCCCTCGTACACCTCCATTTCACCTTTTCTGCATATGGCACAGTATCACCTTTGAGGAATTTACCATTAAACACCCACCCCTCACACACAAATTCCTCACACCCCATAGAGCACTACATTGGTTGTTGGCCCATGACACAGCCAGAGGTACACATTCACTACCCTACATGTGTCAGGTACCTTTATGGTTGTGTAGATTACCCTGCCATGTTTGCTTTCCACATGCTATACCTCACGCACACAGGTACACGCCCATACTTCACTTTCATTACTTGGTTGGTGTATCCGGGTACTACCCATTCGACTGTGTCACATAGATGTTCGGATTGTACAGCTGCCTTCCAGATTTTGCCAGCCTGTTGTACTCATTGGTAGGATGGCACCTTTTCCTATGTCCAAGCTATTCCTTATACATGTCCGACTGTTGTGGACAATGCCTCCCCACAGTCGACGGTTGTGTTTCCACCTTTTCAATTGGCCACAGTGTGACATAGGGTTACCACCTGTCCCACTTTGCGAGGGACAGTCCCTCTTTGGGCAGTTGTGTCCTGACATGTAATTGTAATCATGGCAAATGTCCTGCGATTTTATGACAAAATTATTTCTTATATTTTACGTAATAGTTGCATTAAACAGTTATTCTGTATCTGAAATACCTACATGTTATGAGAAACAGAATAAGCAACTAAAATGCTACAAGACTACGCTTTTCTGTAGGCAAAACAGTTATGTTCTGTTCTTTGTACTGGCCGTGGGTATGTGTCAGCCTGTAAATTCTGATGTCTGTACCAAACATGTCCCACTTTGGCCATTTGAAAAGGTGGCAACCCTACTGTGACATTTGCGGTTAACATAGCATATTTTACAGGCCGACACATACTCACGGTCAGTTCGGTAGATAGAACTTACAATTCTTGCCTATATCTAAGCTTATTCTTGTAGCATTTCGGTATCTTATTCTGTTTGTTATGACATTTATGTAATATACGTTCAGTGAAACATGTTTAATGCAACTATTGCATGACGTCTACGGAAGAATTATGTCCTATATTCTCTGGGCATTTGCCAGTTTTACATGTTTGTGTCAGGACACATCTGCCCACAGAGGGACTGTCGTTTGCAAAGTGGGACAGGTGATAATCTTGGTCGACGGTATGGATCATACTGTTCCTTTCGGCCTACATGTGTCCGTATTGTTATGGCTGTTTATATGCTCCTTCTGTTTTGTTTACATGCGTATGCTATTTCCTATCACATTTGATATGTGAAATACGGACATACCTTTTGTATGTGACTATTACATGACTTGTGGGATATGGTTCAAACATATGGTCACTACATATATCTACATTTCTCCTCATGTATTTTGTTATGGACACATCTGCACAGCTATGTTCCTTCCCTCACATTATGGGTCGGCTGGTGACCCTCTCCGTTGGACTGTACGTACCTACTGGCGGCGCGCTAACATATGCTACATTTCACTTCCACATGGTATAGCTATCAATACTATGTTGGACTACGGGCACACGGTTTTCATGTAATTTGTTCAAGGGTAGGAAGCCGTTATTCCCTACCGTGCATTAGTGTTTGATTCTTCATTTTCTGTTCGCAAGGACTATGCTTTGCATACGTTTCAGTATCCACGGACACTGATAGGTACAATTACTATTGCTGGCGGAATATAATATTCAGCAGTTTAGGTTGCTCCTCGATGGCTGACATTGAGACGCCTCCCTGCGCAACTTCGATACGCCCCTTGCACTCGCGCACGTTTCCTATGCACGTGGCTGTGGCGGCTGCGCGTCTTCATTAATATGCATATGGCGTGGCTACTCCATATATACGCCGCACGGCCGGCAAAAGCCTTATGCCGGCCTTGCGCCGAGCTTCATGAATCCAGGGGATTGTGTATATTTCACTGAAAATGAGAGATAACACAATTGTAAAGTAATTTCACTTATTTTCTTGAAGTTTTGTAAGTTAACTCTGTATGTTCCTGCTTCTACTATTAAAACATACATTTGCACAGGTATATAGTTTATATACATTTCTGTTCTTTTCCAACAGGGTACACTATGGACACATCTTTGAAGCTCAGTACCATACAAACCCTGTTCAACATACATTTCTATACCAGTAGTTTAATATACACATAACATATAGTTCTCTTGTGTTTGTAAGACAAGCATATGAATCATGTTGATATTCACAAATTACATATGATTATTTACAAAATTCCAGATAGCTGGGCTGGCAGTGTCACACTGTTTAACAAGAAATTGGTTGGGGGAATTGTAGATTGCTACAGTTAACAAGACATTCTGATTGATTACACATGGGGCTTAGTTTGGAATTGTCATCCAAGTTCTTGTTGAAAGTATAGTTAATGGATATTTAAAAGGCAAAAAGTTTTACTCCCTGTGTTACTGTTAATTGTGATGATGTTGTCCTTACCTTTTGCTTAACATCTTCCAGGACCATCCAACATAGGGAGCCTATAATCATCTGCACATGGTAAGCCAAACATTTTTATGTCAGTACTGATAAGCAGTTCAAAGAAATATTTAGTGAGTGATGGTGTCAGGACTGTTGTGTGTATTGCTGTACTGTCTGTAGTAGTTGCACCACTGTTAGTTTGTTAGCATATATTGGAATATAGTAGTGTAGATATTCATTTTTTCCTCTAGCTATTTCTGACAGTGGTAGTGTAGGACTTCTGCCACCTTAATGTCAGAGTAATGGACTATAGTAATGTATTAATTTTTTCCCATGTTTGCTGCTTATTATCGCAGGTGTTCCTGACAGTGGAAATGTTGGACTTCTACCACCTGATGTCAGAGTATCAGCAGACTCTGATGATGATGGTGGCCAAACAAAGGCACAGTCATGGGGTGCAGAGGCTGGATCTGGCACTGAGGTAGACATACAGCCATCCCCCCTGTAATTCCATCAGACATAGCCAGTAGGCATATGCCTATGCACTCCAGTGAGCACTCAGATATTGGACAGGTGGAGGGTGAGACAACTGATCAGGGAATTGTGGTTATTGTGGCTTCAGTGCCTGTTGACTCTGACTGTAGCCAAAGTGTGGGTGAGGTGCCACACAGGATGGTTGTTAGGGTGCTTAGAGGAGGCCTGCTGTCCATCCTCCGCCTGATCCAGACGTCTCTTCCTGTGTCACTCAACATATATTTAGGGATGTCATGCAGGCACAGGCATGTTCCCATAGGTCCTCCATAGAAATGTTTAGGGTTGTAGCTGTGGCACAGGCTGACATGTATGATTGCCTCTACCATCTTGCCTATTCAGTGGATTGGATGAATGACTCATTGGAACAGGGAATGTCTGTGATGGAACATCTGCTGGGAGGGGGATGGCATCCTCATGGGCATAAGTCAGCCACATCATCTGCTGTTAGCCAATTTGACTGTGCCCATTCATGCTCTCATAGTAGCAGTACTTCCAAAGCAAAGAAAAGAACTCCTCCCAAACTCAGCTGTAATTCACTATATACTATACAAATAGTTTTATTAAACAAAAGGTAAGCGCTTTTTTGGTGTGACCTCTGCTTCATCAGACCATAAAAATAAATAAAGACCAAGTACTATTTAAAATTATAACCCAACCAATCACAGAGTTATCAGCAGCTACATGACAACATTAAAAAGTCCCTCTGAATCAATAAAAGTAGCCTACCAGTAACAAATTTTTAAAACATAGCAGTGAGAACATGTTTGCTATCATCAAAAACAAAAAGTTTGTTTAAAGTTATTCCAAATGCCTTAAAATATATCATAAACAATAAACATATTGAACAATCTCTATATATTGCCACAAACCTGTCTATGTGCATACAATATTGCTTTAAGTATAAAGGCAAATAGTGTCAGAAACTTACACAATTGTACAAATGCATCAAAAAATTGAGAAAACAATCTTGATAAACACCATACATATGCTCTGCATACTCACTAAAAACAACATCACAAACATTTAAGCTCAATAAAACTAAGTATATAGCTGTATACATGTAACAGAGATAGAGAAAATGCTAAATTAAAACAAACATCATACATAGGCTCTTCACATTTATTAAAAGCACAGAGATTGTGTTACACAGTTGTAAATACTGTAAGAAAAAAATAAAAAACAAGTTGAATATCAAAAAACTATGCTATTGTATATATGCTTAAACAAAACTGAATCCTAAGTAATGCTGTGCTTAAGCTCTATATACTCACTAGCAGCAGCAAGGTCTTGTTACAACATCGCAGATGTTTAATTTTAATTAGTAAAATCACCTAACAGTTAAAGTGATGTAAACAAAGCAAATGCTCATGCTCCATCAGTAGTTGAGCTGTCCGCACCCAGAAGTGGCAGGACATGAGGTCATGGTCATGGGCATCCTCATGAGGACAGCTCATCCAGCAGACATCGGTCATGTTCAGGTAGCAGCAGCAGTGCATCTGACTGTGAGCATGGATGTGCCAGTGAAACTTCTAGCAGATCCAGTTCTCATGGTCAGATACAGCAACAGTGAACTGCCACCTCTATCATGTATGGTTCACACCTGCCAGACTGGGTCTATATTAGCACATTGATGTTTCAAAACTTCAAATGTTCTAATATCGACCTGTATTATGTGGACACTGAAAATATTAAGCAACAGAAAACCAAATTTTTCCTAGGGAAAGAATTTGGTTGTCCGTTTCTGTTGCTTCAGTATTTTCAGCGCTGTGGTGGAAAGTTACGGGTTTGGTTCAGGTAAGTGTGCGATTGAACATGGGTTAGGTTAGTTAGGGTTAGAGTGTGGGTTAGGTATGTGTACGATTATGTGGACGTGAGGGTTAGGGCGGGTTAGGTGAGTTAGGGTTAGGGCGTGGGTTAGGTATGTGTGCGATTGTGTGGACGTGAGGGTTAGGGTGGGTTAGGGTGATTAAGAATTAGAGTGCAGGTCAGGTAAGTGTGCGATTGTGTGGATGTGAGGATTAGGGCAGGGTAGGTGAGTTAGGGTTAGAGCGCAGGTGAGGTGAGTGTGCGATAGTGATGGACCTTAGGGTAGCGATTGGGTTAAGGTAAGTGGATAGTTAGTGGTGTATGTATAGTTTAGTGTAAGGTTAGGTGTAAGATTTTAGGTGTATGTGTGTGGATTGCTGTTTGTTTGGTGTGCTTGTGTTGTGTGTATGTGTTTTGGAACAGCATTTTTTTTCCCTAGGAATAAATTCACTGTTCTGCATGTTCGATGTTTTCAACTTTCGTTGAATAGGGTTTGATGGTTCGATATTAGAACATTCGAAGTTTTGAAACTTTGAATGTTCTAATATAGACCCTGTCAGTCCTACCAAGACATAAAGCTAGCCCAGAGCTTGGCTGTGTTCATGCAGACACTCCCACACCAGTTTCACCTGGAGGACCCATACAGACACACACACAACAGTTACATGGTTCAGCCGTGAAGCTTAAAGCTCATTTTGTCTCACTGGCCATTTGTTACTTTATCCAAATGTCTGCCTGCTTGTCTTTCTTATTCCGACACACTCACTGACCTTTTGTGTCAGCCTTGGCTTTCTGCCACCCCCCTCCCACACACACACACACACACACACACCCACACACACACACACACACACACACACACACACACACACAAAAACACCCTGTACAAGTGATGATAACTGTGCCATATCCTTGTTTTCTATCTTTTGGAGTCAGGGATACATACCCTTTATGCCAAAACCACAAAAACTCAAAAGCAGAATATGAATACACACCAAACAGCCAGTACTTCACCAGTAATTCCTTTATTACTCCAACGATCTGGTACCTCAGCAATTCGCCTTCAAGGATCACATTTTAGTCCACCATGGCAATGCATTTTATACCATTTGAATAGAAACAATTAATTAATTAATCAATTAAAGTTTCAATTTTAATAAAGGAATACACATTATTTAAAGTGACCTTTAAAAAAACATTCTCAAAATTCATTAATTTAATATAAGATTATCTATGCATATAAATTAATTAATAATGAACAAATTAACATGAAAAAATGTACTTTAACACACAAATAAATATTAAATATATGGAAATATTTGTATAAATTTATTTTAGATTATATATGTATATATCTATCTATATATAAATAAACAGTATGAATACACAATATCAAACACAAAAACAGGAGGTGAAGCAGTCGAGAATAGCACCAAAACACCTAGTCCGATAATTTGTTGAACGCAGCTTTATTAAAATCCAGTAGCGTTTTCGCTGCTAAAAAACAATTGCAGCTTCTTCAGAACAAACAAGAAAGTGAATGTTAGTGCCAAATATTTAAAAGGAAATCGGAGGTGTGGCATTGACGTCACTTCCTCTAGTGCGCTAATTCACTTTAAACCCACAATCAGCAAGATAAAATCTGGCGTTTACATCAACCATATTCTGGATAACCACCCCTTTCCTGCAGTCACTTTGATTCCGCAAGCAGGAAAGGTTTCCCCAAAACACTTTTTTCAAAGGGGAGATAATATAGTAAGTAAACTATTAGAGTTAGAAACTAGAATTATACTAAAATTTAATACTTTAAAACCTAATGGTTTAAATCAGGAATTGGGCATTTAAACTATTTTCAGCATCATTAATATGATATTGTGTATTCATACTATTTATTTATATATAGATAGATATATACATATATAATCTAAAATAATGCAAACAGAAAAAGGGAGTACCAAACCACAAACGGAACCAGAAGAATTGCAGGCAGCAAAATAAGGTAAAACACGTAGTTTATTCCAACCAACAGAGTAAGCGCTTTCGCGTAGGAAATCCCACGCTTCTTCAGACAGTTAAACATTAAAAATTACATCATTGTTATATACTCTCCAAACAAAGTAAGGCGGGAAATTAGCTAATCAATTAATCAATTAACAAACCAAAAGGCTTGTAATTAAACATACAATCAATTTCTCATCTCTATCGTTCTTTTGTACAGAGTATACACACAAATAAATAAATTCATCATTCAATACTAGTGATAGTAACAAGGATAATGTATATAAAATCAGACATAGATGTAAATACATCCCTGTTTGCATATAAAGCCAGAATTACAAGTATATGCATTTCATACACTACCTAACCATCATCCCATAAAAACTACCTATATGGGGATGCATACACCCACAAAATAAGATAAAACACAAATAATGTTTCATTGAATATCTGGTCATCATACTGTGAAAACTGCTTATGTGAAAATGTGTAAAAATATGTAAAAATAATATAAAAATACATACACAATGTAAATGTAAATATATACAATACTCCAACATTGTAACTAAATAAAACAATAAAAAATAATAAAAATGGGCTAAAACTGAAACTAAAATTAAAATTAAAAAGACATCACCTTCAATTCTTAATATTATTCAATTCAAGTACTGGTCTTATCGACACATAGTTGTTCAACCCTGGAGATAAATGTGAACCAAGCTTTAAGATCCATTTCAGCTCGGCTAAAGCAAGTTCATTAACTAAATCTCCACCCCGTAGCCTCTGTCCTAATACTTGCAACACTCTAAAAGAAAAGCTGTGTGAGGGAAATTCCATCGTGTGTCTAGCTAGGGCATTAGTTTCTTTAGACTTTCGGATGTCATATATATGATTATAGATCCTATCTTGCAACCTCCTAGTAGTCAGCCCTTCATAGAACGCCTGACAACAGTTGCAGGTTGCAAGATAGATTATATTCTTAGTATTACATGTTGAATGGAACCTAGGAAAAAATTCAAAATGAGTGAGAGGGTTCCAAAACTGCTGTGTATCCACTATAAAGGAGCATCGTCTACAATGATTACAAGGAAAAGTGCCTCGAGGTAGTGGCATAAGGCTAGCAGATGGTGGGACAACATAATGATCATTACACAAAATCAATTTTAAATTCTCACAGTTCTTAAAGAGAAAAATAGGCCTAGTACCTACTAACTTCTTTGTGCTGCTATCTATCATGAGTACATTCCAGTTACTAGAGATGACAGCTTTTATATCATTAACGTCACTGGTGTACTTTGTGACATATTTGACTGTGTCTGCTAATCTGGGAGACTTGGTTCCAACAAAACAATTTCTCAGATTGACCAACTGGTTATCCAAATGACATTCCATGTGGCTCTGTATACCTAAAATACCGAGGGTATCACGCTTGATATTACTGACCATGGCACGGTTATACCCCCTGTCTAAAAATAAGGTTTCCATTATATCTGCTTCTTCCGAAAGAGACTGTCCCTCTCTGCATAGTCTCTGTATCCTCAGGAACTGGCTCTTAACTATACCAGGAAACACAGTCCTCGGGTGCATGCTATCAAAAGGAAGCAGACTATTCTTCCACACTGACTTCCTATACAGGGTCGATAGAATGGAACCATTACCAGATAGTTTCAACGTCACATCCAAAAAGTGTATCTCACTGGATGAAACCTCACTGGTAAACCTAAGGAAGGTAGTTGTTGTTTCCAAGTATCTCAAAAACTTCTCAAAATCCTCTCTAGTCCCTTCCCAAACTATGAGGATATCATCCACGAAACGTTTATATAAACGGACATGCCTATACAATTCATGTTGAAACAAATATAATTTCTCCCATTGTAAAACCACTAGATTAGCATAAGTATTGGCGCAGGGGGTGCACATGGCCACCCCCACTGCTGTAAATAGTGTTGACCTCTAAACATAAAGATGTTGTTATATAGCACAATCTCTAGTAACTGACGAATCAAGATTTTCCTATCACTACTAAAACTAGGTTCATTAGCCAAAAGCTCATTCAGAAACTGTATACCTATATCATTCGGTATAGATGTAAACAAACTGTTTACATCTAAAGTAATAAGCAAGTGATTAGTAGCTATATCAAGATTCAAAGTACTCAGGGTATCCAGCAACTCATAAGTATCTTTCAAAATAGAAGGATACTTGGTTATTATTGGTCTGAGTAGGTACTCCAAAAAGCTCGACACATGAGATGTAACCCACCCTTCGCTAGAAACAATCGGCCTCAAAGGTACTGGTATAACTCCCTTGTGAATCTTTGGGAGACCTTTTATAACGGGTGTCACAGGATGATCAATACGTAAATATTCAAAAACCTCAACACTGATTTGTCTGCACATTAACAAATCATGTAAAACATCATGTACATTACATATGATGGAATTAACACTGTCCTCATTAATCTCCTTGTATGTAGCCATATCAGAAAGCAGTGATATCATAGAGGTCTCATAATCCAAAGTATTCATTATAACTATGCCCCCACCCTTATCGGCAGGCTTAATGGTGATATCATGGTTGTGTTTAAGTGTAGACAATGCCCTAGATTCATCTATGGTCAAATTATAGAATCTACCTTTCTTCTTACCTCTAGAAAACAAAGCATAGAAGTCATTTTCACACAGCTTTAGGAAAGAATCAACATGGGGCGGCATAGGGGGTATAAAACAACTAATGCGTCGAAATTTTTAAAGCCCATCATTCTTATCTAATACATCCTGTTTATCTAGAAAAAACAACTTCAAAGAAAGTCGACGACAAAAAAGTCTTAAGTCCATTAAAACATCACTCAACTTCGCAGATTTAGCTGGAATAAAATTAAGTCCCCTGTTCAACAAAGTCAGATGTGAAATATCAAGATCGGTATCAGAAAGATTAAACACAAGATCAGTCAATGTTTCATCCTTCTGGTGTGATCATGCCTTTCTCCTGAGAATTTTCTTTTTCTTGGTCCTCGACTGCTGGACCTCCCCCTGTACTGAGATATGAACTTCTTTTTGTAGAGTAAAAAAGAGGCATTATTGGGCTGAGTAACCTTAGGTATGGCTCCAGCACTAGCAGTCGAGGTAGTGGATTGCACAAATAACATTTGCTGATTGGGTGGAGGTGTGCCACTCAATGTGGAAGGAACACAAGCCTGCCCAACCACAGCTGATTCAACAGATGGATCATCACGCCCAGATGGAACAGGAACAATAGATGCAGATTCTTTGGGCTGAGCAAAAAATCTCAAATTACTAGTCGATGGAACTGCAGGCATCACTGGTGCATCAATAGAGTCTGGTGCAGGTTCATTATCAGAAGTATGTGAATGGTGGGACCTAGGCCAAACAAACACCTGGCCTTTCACGAAATCATTGTGGTCCCGTGCAAGTTTGCGATGTTTTACATTCTTAAGCCTTTCACTAAAGGCACTAACTTGTAAACAAGTGGTGTGTATTTTATTCAAACAAAAGTCAGATGTAAACCGCTCAGTCAAATCCCTATATGTATTATCCACTTTAACTCGCAGCTCATCCTCTAGCGGTGAGAAATAACTCAACAGTAACTTAATATAACTGAAACCTAGCTCAATGTTGAGCTCTTGCCATTGCTTCAAGAGTAATGGGTGTGAATCCCCATAGATGGGCATACAAAAAACACGCATGCCCCTGGGGACCACCCGAAAATGAAGGCAAGCTTCCAAATTAAGTCGCTGCCAAGTATAACGCTGCAGTTGATAAATGTCATTTTCAAACGCTTTTAACAAGCTATTAAACTCTGTAATGTTCTCACCTGTAATGTGAGTTGATGGAATACCGCTCAAAGCGGAGAGGTCCAAAGACAATAAAGGGTTAGAATCAGTATGTAGAATCCCCTTCCACAAACCAGTATTGTCCCTCGGCTCTGGACTAGCATCGATATTAACAACAGGTGTGTTGACCACAGGATCCATCACGTGCAGATAGGTTACTACAAAAACCAGGAGAATCAAAGAACAAAAGGAAGTAACCTTACTGCTGAATGGAACTCCTTTCAAAAACCAAAGTCCAAATGCAAACAGAAAAAAGGAGTACCAAACCACAAATGGAACCAGAAGAATTGCAGGCAGCAAAATAAGGTAAAACACGTAGTTTATTCCAACCAACAGTTGGTTTTTATTCCAACCAACAGTGTTTTGGGGAAACCTTTTTTTCAAAGGGGAGATAATATAGTAAGTAAACTATTAGAGTTAGAAACTAGAATGATACTAAAATTTAATACTTTAAAACCTAATGGTTTAAATCAGGAATTGGGCATTTAAACTATTTTCAGCATCATTAATATGATATTGTGTATTCATACTATTTATTTATATATAGATAGATATATACATATATATATAATCTAAAATAAATTTATACAAATATTTACATATATTTAATATTTATTTGTGTGTTAAAGTACATTTTTTCATGTTAATTTGTTCATTATTAATTAATTTATATGCATAGATAATCTTATATTAAATTAATGAATTTTGAGAATGTTTTTTAAAGGTCACTTTAAATAATGTGTATTCCTTTATTAAAATTGAAACTTTAATTGATTAATTAATTAATTGTTTCTATTCAAATGGTATAAAATGCATTGCCATGGTGGACTAAAATGTGATCCTTGAAGGCGAATTGCCGAGGTACCAGATCGTTGGAGTAATAAAGGAATTACTGGTGAAGTACTGGCTGTTTGGTGTGTATTCACATACATACGCTTTATGTCTGATACTCAGGGTACATAGCTGACTTAGTGCTTAGTATATCTGCATATGTCATGCAGAATTGATAATTGTACATTTGACTTATATTGATCTTAGAAAGTTAAACAGTTGATAGCATCACACTTTTCTGCATCAGTATTGTAAACGATCTTTTGAGGGTTGTGAATTCTGAAACTGACTCTCGTTTATTATTTTCCAGTACAAACATATGGTGCTAAACTAAGGGTATGTGGTAATGAGCAGTACTTTTGAGAGGCATGACTGTGTGAATCTTTGATGCCTGAGGCCTGCTACTTAATAATGAACAGATATAAGTTAAATAAGTCCTATCTGTCACATGTTAAGGTAATTTCTGTACAAATCACCCACCATTTACTTGCTTACACTACCAAGTAACAACATGCAAGGATATGCCAGTCATTCATATTATTACATAATACACGCCAGATTCACCATTTACCTTGTAAATCCAGCAGTTGCAACATTTTTAGTTCAGGGAAGACTCTGCCTGATTCTAGCAGTACACAGCCATTACATTGGTAGGTAAAGGTTGTGAATATTGACTAGCATCAATGTTACTATGTGTATGTGCATAGGAGGAAGGTTTTAGCCCCTTTGTGGTAAGTGAGTATGATATTTGTTGTTTCTTAGCCAATGCAAGGGCATATTGAGCATTCCTAATCTGCCTCCAATCACAGAAGTTGCTGGTTCCCTCTCACCTGCGTGTGCCTGTAGTGACCCTGCCATTGGTGGTGGGATATGTGCCTCTTCCTCTTGTTGATCCTGCTGAAGCTGTTTTCTCAGGATGATGTTGTGTAGCATTCCACATACAGTGAATATTTCAGTACATGTAGATGGATTGTACTTCAGGGGTCTCCGGATGTATCAAGCCATTGGACCCGCAACTTCAGCAGCCCAAACATACACTCTATGATATTTCTGGTTTGAATGTGTGCTTCATTATGATGGTCTTCGGCAGGTGTGTGTGCATTTCTGATGGGCATCATCAGCCACTGTTCCAGTGCATAACCTGCATCCTCCAGTAAATCACACTGTAGGATATCCTCCCTAGTGAGCGAACCATCCCTTGGCATTCCTTGACTTGGCAGTTAATAGAGTGGAAGCCCTTTCTCTTTATGTAGAGCTTTTCCCTGTTCCCCAGGTGGTGCTTTAGTTTCTACATTGTGCAATACATGGCACCCATTACTTAAGGGTAATGTGCCACAGGATAAAACTCCTACATATTTCTGGCCCTGTCCTCAGGAATATGGGGAAAGTATATATGGTCCTTGGCATGCTGGAGCATAGCATTCAGGAATTGATGAAGGATCCTGGATACTGATGCCTGTGATACCCCCAGCTTGTCCCCTGTTGGTCTCTGAAAGCTACCTGTAGCTAACATTCTAAGTGCTACACATATCTTTATTTCCAGTGGGACGGGGTTCTCTCGGTTTGCCCTGGCTCTGAGGTGGGGATGACAGAGGTTGCAGAGTTCCTGTAGTATGTGTCTATCGACCCTGTAGCACTCTACAATTTCCACATCATAGAGGTTGTGATAAGTTACCTGTTGTCTGAAAACTCTTCTCCTTCTTGGCTGTGGTCTATTAGCAGTAGCAGCAGTAGTAGCATATACTTCAGCCTGTTGCACATACATATGAATTAAAGCAACAACAGCCCCTAACATTGTTTCTATGTAGACTCCTGTCCGTGGCTGCATTCCAGTAGGTTTGGGAATTCACAGGGAAAACCAGCACTGAGTTTATACAGTTGCTTTATAGCTTGTTGAATAGCTCCACCATCTTGGATTGGTTGATTACCATAAAATTCAGCTGCTTATGCTTTAATTAACATGCCACAGTGTTTACCTTGTTTGCACAGCTCTGCGCTGCCCTACACACCATGTAGAGCCACTTACTGAATCCAAAACAATTTTCTACCATGTGCACATCAGGCTGCACCACTCACATGGTGTAAATGGACCGTATAGGCTTTATTGAAGCTGGCTGTCAATGTGTCCTGAATGGATAATACTAAAAGTCATTTTAAATCTCATATTGCTTCCATTCTTATCAGCTGTCTCTAATTTTGCAGAACATCCCCAAATGATCAACATATTTTTATCTTGTCACTTGTAAAATTCAGAATTTTCTGGTAAATCACTGAGGGTTACAGTTGGATAATAATGCCAGAGGTTAGTATTTCATACTTTTTATTGTTCATGCATATCAGTACAAAACATGCTGTTTTGTTAACTTTTTAAGTGAAATAAAATAATATTTTAAAAAATGCTGCAGATGATTTTGGACTTTTGTCACTCCCCCACTCCACCCTCATATTATTCAGCTCTGTCTCTTATTCTTGAGCAAATATGTTGAGAGCTACTCCCTCACCTTTAATTCCAGCTTATTCTTCTCTAGATCTTCAGTTTTGTGACTTATTCTTTACAAGCATACAGTTTCTACAATTATTTTTGTTGTTTCTACTAAATATATGTTAGCATAATATTAAAAGCACTGTTGGAATGAAAAAGTATCCGACCAATACCCTGGCACAGTTTTTCTTTTTTTTTTTTTTTTTTTTTTTTTTTTTTTGTTAAATTTGCTGATTTTTGATTTTGTTTTTTCTTTCACACTTTTTACTGAATTAATGCAGAAAAATGAGATGAGCATCTTATCTTGGTCTTGAAAAGAGGTTATACTTTACATTACATTCTGTTACTAGCAAATGATTGCTGAATTTTCCAGTCAACAAATCCAAAAATGCGGCCAAGTTTCTTTTGTCTGAGAGAGCTCTGTATAGTCTCCTTTCCTAATTGTAACTGAAATATGCTGTTAAGTCTGGTCATCAGCAATTTTTCCTTTGGATTCAATAAAGTTATTAATTCTTGAATATTTTCTTTACAAAACACTGCAACTTCATTTGTAGAATGTAAAAGATAATACCTCTGCCTCTGGCTTTGTCCTTGAGCATACCTGATACCCATTATATTTTGCAAGATATATCGGTATGTTTTGGTAGACCTACTTATGTGTTAATATTTTGCTATAACTCATTTTTTGAAGTCTACACATTATAATAATGTACTACGAAACAGATAAAGATTGCTATAAACAGAACATGATTCAATTATTTCACAATAACTTAATTATAAAGTTAAGCCTTTATATTGTCTAGTGAATTAATAAATGCCTTAGTAATCTTATTTATTCAGTTTAAGCAGAGGCAAGGTTGCTGTTGTCTGGATTTGTATTTAGGTATATTTAGGGGTGTCCCTTAAGACTCAGGTTTGGGCCCTGTCTTGAATTTGTTTATAAAAATGCTACCTTTGTATCCATCTAGCTTGTGCGGTAAATTTACAGATGATATGAAACTGGCTACCAATTCAAACATCTGTGATCAGAAGGACTTGCACTTTGAGACAGATGACCTTTTCAAGGAGCTAACTCGTGCAATACTGAACTTAATAGTAACAAGTTAGCATTTTTTTTTTCATTTTTGTAATGCTATTAACAATGGCAGCATAACATTTTTGATTAATATAAGGATTTAGGCATTTTTGATTTCCAAAGATATTTTTTTTAACACTCAAAATGCAAAGTTACATAGAGACCTATGGTTTTATGAGAATTATCATGTACACCATTTCCTTGAGATCAAATAATGCCTTGATTCCAGTTTATGATGCTCTGATAAGACACCATATTGACTACAGCTTACCTTTTTGTTTGCATTCATAAATAAATGTCAAGGGAAAAAACTTCAAAGACCAATACACGTAAGGTTCAGTTAGGGCACATTTAATAACTTGCTGCAAGGAGACAAAAACATGCAAATACAGGATTTTGCCTAACTCCTAACAGGAAGCATGCTATTCTTATACTGTTTTACAAGACATGGCCTTCTATGTCTGATGTAATCAAACACAACTTTCAGTAATGTTCTACAGCAGATGTTACTCAGATTTTCTGCTGACTTGACTGGATTTGTGAGAAACTTTTGAGAAAAACAACCTGGTCTTGGTGGGCACTAACCCGTTACAGGCTTCTATTGTTCAGTGTTACATTCCATGGTACTTTTCTAACTCAGATACAAGCAGATACTGATTGCAGTTCATATTTTCAAGCAGGCTTTGTTCTAATTATCTATAACTTCTACAGCTGTGTATTTTCTCACAGCACAAACGGAACTTCTTGTCTAAGTTTCATAACATTTACACAAGCAGTATTGTTCTAGTCATTATTTTCCTAACACAGACAGAAATCATCTGCTTCTTAGTAAATTTCCACACATAAGCAAAGATTTTAGCTGACACTACAAGGTCAGAAAGCATCTGCAGTTTGTACAGATTTATGCAGTATGAAATAGAATAAATGTTTTCTTCTCCTAACCTCTTCCCACTCAGGATTTGCAGTTAAGAGAGTTATTCAGTTTAAACTTATGAAAGCATTTTCAATCTTTTAACAGTTCTACAAATTCAGTACTTTGATATAAGGTTTCAGAAACTGACGTCTATAAAGTCTTTAATCAGTCTTTTCATGCAGGGGATATCACAACAAACACATACTCCCAATAGGAGCATTCCTACACAAATGGCAATCAGGATGTTCATTAGGATGGTACCCCACCCCCCAAACCATTTCTGGAAAAAGTCCATTAGTGGGTTTGGGCCTGGTTTGGTCATGGCCGACACTTGCTGAATTACCTCAAGATGATTGTCTATCTCGTGTTTATGGTCAGGAATATACGAACAGCATTCTTCTTAGATTAATGCGCAAGTACCACCTCTCGCCGCTAGGGTGAAGTCGAGAGCCAGGCAGTTTTGAAGCACTACAGTTCTCATGGCATTCAATTCATCAGTCACCAATTTGAGAGCGGAAAAAGTTGCGTTGCTCATTAATTCGAGAAGTTTCGACAGTTTTCTCAGCTCCCAGATCGATTTCACTGCACCATATCTTGGTAATATGCCTGCCCACGATATAACGCTATCACTCAAGTCCATGTGTGTCAGTCCTTTGCCTATAGAATGATGGTCTTTCCAACGCGATTCAAATTGTCCCACTGGATTTACAAGTTTCTTGATGACCTCTCTGACATTTCAAATTTTTCCTCGAGGCAAAACTGCAGTGTGTCATATGGCCAGAACCAGGTAACCCAAAAAACAACTGCTGGACCAATTCTCAGGTAGCCATTTGTATGCCTTTCTGCCACACACAAAATAACAGTCCTCTACTTTAGTAGTAACCTTCCTATGAATATACAGTCGCCCTGCATGAAACATTTTTCTATCAATTATAGACAGTTGCTTATAAAGAACAGAATTATGTTTTACTTCATCAATTGTTTTGTGCATCAATCCAAGAAATTAATCATAATTTGTATTACGATAAAAATCTACATTGTTACCTTTAGTGTAACATTTATAAGGAACAGTCACATTGTAATTGCTCTAACCCACCTGAACAGTATCATTTTTATAAAAACAAACATTTCCTTTTTGTGGAACAGACAAGTGCAATGCTATTTTATCTTGTGATGTAATGGTTGAGGTATCATAAATCAAGTTTTCCCAGGTCTCATTGACCCCTAGGGGGACTGTAGTCATTAATACCCCCCCCCCCGTATGCTGTCAGCAAAGCTGTGCAAATCCAGCAATTCAAAACATTGAAAGTCTCAGCATATACATATTTAATTGCCTGGTAACTGTTAAAGTTTGGATGCCAGTCTATGAGTAACGCTTCACGTTTATTCAGTTCAGTCTGTGTGGCTGGAAAAAGGAAAGGCCACAACAAAAAGATTATTGTCACTAGTACAGTTAACAGGATGATTATGCAATACTTCTGAGAAAAGGGTTGTTCTGCATTCCTGTTTCTTCTGAACTCTATCATTTTTACTCTTGGCATGTGACAAGATTTTTGTCCAGTTCAAAGTTTTTCACTAGTTTGCAGTGCGTCAGGTGGATCCAGGAGGCGTGCTCCACTATCTTGACTGCAGTGGGTGTCGACAGAAGTACTTGATATGGACCTTCCCACTTTGGTGATGCCCAGTTCTTTTTCTTTACTGTCTTCACCCAGATCCAGGTACCCGGAGGCACTGCCACTTCTGACGGTCTGGTTCGTTCTTTATCTGAAACAGAATTTGACTGCAACAAATGTTTAGAATTTAACAGGTTTCTCATATACTCAGCTAGTGTACTGTCAGCTTCCTGGTCTGCGGGCATGAGAGATTTCCACTGAGGTATATAATAAGCCCTTCCAAATAGTTTTTCAAAAGGAGTCAATCCTTTTGCATTCAGAACAGTTCTCATGCTCAACAGTGCCAGGGGCAGACAGTACACCCAATTTCTCTGTGTTTCTACTATTAACTTCCTTAGCTTATTCTTTAAAATCCCATTATGCCTCTACTAGCCCTGCAGATTGTGGTTGATACGCACAATGATTTTTTAAAGAAATACCAAAATGTTTACTTAACTGTTGTATGGTCTGGTTTACGAAGTGTGTGCCGTTGTCACTGTAGATCCTTTCCGGAATGCCAAATCTAGGGATGATTTCTTTAACAAGAACTTTTGCCACGGTTGCAGCATCTGGATTTTTAGTCGGAAAGGCTTCCACCCATCTGGAAAACATATCTACAATGACAAGACAATACTTCTTATTTTCACATTTGTTCAATTCTATAAAATCCATACAGATAGTATGAAAAGGATACGGTGGTGTAGGGAAACTCCCTTGCTTGGGCTTTAACGCCCCTTGTGCATGATGTTTATTACAAACATGGCACATCGAGCAGAATTTTTTAGAGTAATTTAAGAATCCATATGTCATGAATACTTGGTTCACCAGCTGTATCATCCCCCCTGTTGAGACATGGCACTACCCATGGCTCAACAAAGCTGCATATCTAAACAAATTAGATGGCAATATCGGTTTTCCTTCTTTAGAGATGTACAGCCCGTTTTCGAGAATTGCTCCTCGTTTTACCCATCTTTATTTTTCAACTTGCGTAGTAAGTGTCTGCATTGTCTTTAACATTTCTAAGTCTAAAATCTCAGGGGGTTGTAATTCCTCATTCAAAATAAATACTTCTGAAGCTGCCTGCTTTGCAGCTGTATCAGCTCTCGCATTACCTTTTGAAATCCTGTCCTGTTGCTTGGTAAGAGCTGTGCATTTACAAATAGCTACTTTCTGAGGTAACTGAATAGATTCTAAAAGATTTAAGATAAACTGTGCATGATTGATTGGTTTGCCAGTAGATGTTATCATTCCTCGATTTTTCCACTGTTGCACAAAAACATGTACAGTAGAAAAAGCATACTGGCTCTCAGTAAAATGTTCACACATTTACCCTTTGCTAAGGTACATGCCCATGTCAAGGCAATCAATTCTGCTGCCTGTGCAGATAAATTGTGTGGTAAAGATTTCGCTTCTATAATGTCAGTATCAGAAACTACTGCATATCCTACAAGGTTCTGTCCTGCAGGACCCCTTTTGCACGAGCCATCCACGTAGTATATCACCTCAGCATCATCCAAGGGGACATCTGTGAGATCTTTTCTAGGCAGTGTCTTTTGCTCAATCACCTGCAGGCAGCTGTGTGGTGTGCCATCTGCAGGGGTTGGGAGCAAGGCAGAAGGGTTCAAAGTCATACATCGTTCAATTGTCATACGAGGTTGGCTCAACAATATAGTCATACAGGAAAGATGCCTAGCAGGTGAAAGATATGCTACCTTCTCTTGCAGTAAAATAATCGCAACTGCATGAGGCACTCTCAATGTGAGAAGGTGGAACAAAACTACTGAGGCCGAAGCCTGCACTGCCATTACAGCTGCAACTACTGCTTGTACACAGTGAGGTAAAGACCATGCCACTGGGTCCAACTGTGATGAATAATAAACGATAGGGCGTTGCTTGTCCCCATGCTGCTGTGTTAATACTGATGTCATATAAACTTGCTTACAATCTACAGTTTGGAAAAAACGTTTATGATAGTTTGGTAAACCTAAAACTAATGAGGACGCTATTAACTGTTTCGGTTTGTAGAAAGCAGATTCTGCTTATGGTGTCCATTGTAACAAATCCTGTGCTGCCATAAGCTTTTTTTAAATCAGGTTAGACAGTGGTGCAGATTCCAAGGCATAGTTTGGAATCCAGCTCTGACAAAAATTAGTCGTACCCAGGAAGGACATCATTTCCTTCTTGGTAGTGGGTTTTGGTGCTTGCAAAATCGCTACTTTTCTGTCATCATCTAATGTCCTACCCTCCTTGGATATTACATATCCTAGGTATTTAACTTGTTTTTTCCAAAGCTGCAGTTTATTTTTGTTTACTTTATGTCCTTCAGTGGCTAAAAATTGTAATAGTGCTATTGTATCTTCTTTACAATCTTGCTGGGTGGGGGCCGCCAGCAGGATATCATCAACATAATGCAAAATCTGGCTACCTCTTGGTGGGGTAAATCCCACCAAGTTGCTTGCCATTTCTTGTGAAAATATTGTTGGACTTTCCCAATACCTCTGTGGTAGTCGTGTATATGTATACCTTTTCCCCTGAAATGTGAATGCAAACCAATACTGGCTGTCAGGGTGTATCGGTATCGAAAAGAACGCATTGCTGATATCTACCACAGAAAAATATTTCTGTTGAGGTTTTAAATCATTCAACAGGGTGTGTGGGTCTGTCACCATAGGTGCCCTTATTATTACTGCGTCATTCACAGCTTGTAAATCTTGGACCATATGCCACTCTCCATTCGCTTTCTTAATAGGAAATAAGGGTGTGTTACATGGTGAATCAGGAGATTCCACCAGCACCCCTTCCTTAAGTAAAGCTGCTATAATAGGTTTGATTCCCACCTCTGCATCTTTTCTTAAGGGATACTGTCTTTTTTGTGGCCTAAATGCTGATTTTGGCGTAATAGTAACTGGTCCCGCTGTACGAATAAGTCCTACATCTGATTTTCCAGTTGACCAGAGAGTTTCTGGTATATTCTGTAAGGCATTCTCTTCCTCCTTCAATAGGAGTGCTAATCAGCTGTCCTTGCTAGACTGCAAGTATACAGCTGGGTGGGTTTGAGTTATCCAATTCAGCTTCTGCGTTTGTATTCCCTGTTCTGACAGTTCTGACTCTGTCTGTTTTTCCCATCTCGTGACTTTTTCTCCCAAGTCTACCCATTTTACATTTTTGTCCTTAGTTAAGCTAACGTGTGGTAATCGATTAGATTTATAAAGTATAAAGAACTCCTGGGACAATGAACAGCTGACTACACTGTTCCCTTCTGTGTCCCAGTACAGATTACGTAATATCAATCTGTTTGCACGATTTTTAAACAATTCTTGCTCATATTCCTTATCAGGTCTTGGTGTGTTACAATAATACAGAGTACAGTGCAACAAATGTTGTTTATCGATGTCAAGGGAGGGGAACTTGTTAATGGCTATGTTCATCAATTCTTCGGTCACTGCCCCTGGACCAGTCGTAACTAAGTTCTGGCTGTACCAATAAAACATTTTACCCTCCATTTGCACTTCAAAGGTATCAATTTGTCACTGTGCTTCCATACCCTGCATAGTTGAAACTACTGCTATACCAAATAGCTGCATAAGGTCTCTGCCCAAGAGATTTACTGGGCATTTTGCAGAAACAACAATTTTGCTTTTCTGGGTCAATCCTGAAACAGGATCAGTTATTGCAATATTATGGGAGAGGGTCTCCTGATACAGCTGTCCATTAGCTGCTTTCACTAGTATGTAATCAGGCGACTCTGAGTTCTCTGGCAGTTTGGAGGGATGTAACAAGTTCTGTGATGCCCCTGAGTCACACAAGAATCTGACTTCCCTCCCTTCTACCAGGAGTGTAACTTCTGGTTTCGTGTCTGCTAAATAGAGCTCTAAGCTCAATAAAGCTAAATCCAATATCTCAGTTTCTTCACTATCCGTGACTTCCTGCACTTCCTCTATTTCTTCTGTCACATCCTCTACTCCCTCTATCACATTCTCATTTGTCCTTTCTCTGCTATCCCCTTCTAGTGATTCCTGACTATCATATAGTCAGTCCTCACCCTCCTTGTCTTCCGTGGTTGCCTTCTTGTTTTTTTTGCAATCCCTTGCCAAGTGTCCCTTTTTACCGCATTTAAAACATTCACCCCTTTTCTTTCGCCCTTCAAAGTCAATCGCTGATCAAATTGTTTGTTTCCCTGGGCATTTCTCTTGCCCTTTTTCCTGGACTGTACTACATAAACTTCTGCTCCATCTTCTACAGAAAATACTTGAGCTTTCCTTTTCTTTTTGCTATTAAAATGCCTTTTGGCATGCCTAGCATATTCAAGTAATGATTGTAACCTACTTGTACGATGATCTACCATGTGCTTTGTGATAAAGCTGCTTATGGGTGCAATACTGCCTTTCAAAAATGCATTCTTTAACTGCTGCTCATATGGGGAATTGTGTGTCTGATCTTCAGGAACCTGCATTCCACAGTGGTTATTAAAATATTCTAACAGTCTGACATAATATCTGTCAACAGTCTCGCCTTCTTGTTGGATGCATTGATTAATGCAAGTCCAGTCTGCCCTAGGCTTCCATTTCTCAGAGATTCGGTCTGTAAGACCTTTCACTCTGTTGTCTAATTCTGCGCTGCTATGTGGGAGGGGCCTGAGCACAGCGTCACGGGGATTCCAGTCGCCACTAATCATGTGCCAATCTGGTCCCACAATTTGTCTGACTACTTTTTCTACCTCTTCTCCATTTAAATTATAACTTAGCTTCATTCCTTGGAAATCTTCTAAAAACTTTCTAAAATTAACTTTTGGATGGGGAATTCCCTCAGTGGCTTTCCGGACGTCTTCCGGAGTCCAGGGTCTATACACAAGGAGAGTTGGGTCCTGACCTTCTTGCCCTGCCTGAGGATTAGGCACTTCTATAAGTGGGCATATTTCTTCTTCACTCATAGATCATGAATTCCTACCCATTTGATATAACTCAATGTCCTCTTTTGAATTACCTGCCTGTGTTCAAGACCTGGTCTCGACGGGATCTCTAATAAAGGGTTTTGCTTTTGTAGTGTCTCTACTTATGGTAACAGCAGGATATTGTGGGGGTGGACTAACTTGTTCACTTGCCTCATATTCTGGTAAGGGAGGCGGAGGGGCCGATGCTATTACTAAGTTATTGTCCTCCTTATCTAAAAACATTGCTTTTGAATTATTATTCTTTTGTTCCCTACGGTTTACTTCCTCAATCTACCTGTGTGCCTGAGGAATTCCTAATTGACGTTGCTTTTTCACCCATTTGGAATTGGTTTTAAGCTGTTTGACAAGTTTGATAAGTGAGGATTTTTCTAATTTACTGTCAAATTCATACTTATTAACCCATTTTGAGTAATATTTAATATTATCAGCACGCTGTGACTGCATGTATTTCGCGTCTTCGGTTAACGGCGGATTTTGGGACCTTTTTGTACAATTATTACCCATTTTGTTCTATCCTTTTAATCGTTACATAACTCCTTATTTTTAATGTGTTACCTGCTCTGTTTCCCTGATCTATGACAAGACAGTAATCTTTTTGTCCCTGACTTGTATAAACAAAGTCTTAACAAAACAATACAAATCTAGTCCCTGATCTAAAAGAGAAAAAAAAGGTAGATTCACCTTACCTGACCCTTCGTGATTGATCACCTGGTTTGAGTAAACCCGTCCTTCAGTCGCAGATCAGAAAGTGGCTGGCCTCTTTTGCATGACAATTCAGTCGGAGGGCTTTTCAAATAAGAAGAACTGATGTGGTTTCTTCCCCATACGGTTTCAAGCCACTTGGCCTGTCTGATCCAAGACGAAGTAAGGGTTTCTGGTCCGAAGGACCAATCTGTCAAAGGAAAAAACTTCAAAGACCAATACACGTAAGGTTCAGTTAATGCACATTTAATAACTTTCTGCAAGGAGACAAAAACATGCAAATACAGGATTTTGCCTAACTACTAACAGGAAGCATGCTATTCTTATACTGTTTTACAAGACATGGCCTTCTAAGGCTGACGTAATCAAACACAACTTTCAGTAATGTTCTACAGCAGATGTTACTCAGATTTTCTACTGACATGACTAGATTTGTGAGAAACTTTTGAGAAAAACAACCTGGCCTTGGTGGGCACTAACCCATTACAGTCTTCTATTGTGCAGTGTTACATTTCAAGGTACTTTTCTAACTCAGATACGAGCAGATACTGATTGCAGTTCATATTTTCAAGCAGGCTTTGTTCTAATTATCTATAGCTTCTACAGCTGTGTATTTTCTCACAACACAAATCGAACTTCTTGTCTAAGTTTCATAACATTTATACAAGTAGTATTGTTCTATTCATTATTTTCCTAACACAGGCAGAAATCATCTGCTTCTCAGTAAATTTCCACACATAAGCAAAGATTTTAGCTGACAATACAAGGTCAGAAAGCATCTGCAGTTTGTACAGATTTATGCAGTATGAAATAGAATAAATGTGTTAACCCTTTTCAAGCTCTAAATGCACTAAGCATATTACTAATACACACATTAATACATATTTTTCTGACAATAAACATCAAGAAGTCGGAATGTATTCAGCATATATTTACTAGCAAGCTCAATCGTGTAAAAAACGTGTTATGGAAACTGTCTACAAATCTTGACCTTATGTTTTACTACATAAGGGGCAATCTAATTAAGGTATTAAGGAGCAAACATAGTGACATCATAGACATTAGTTTGAACTTGACCTGTAACAGCCATAACATTAATACATGTAACAATAATTTGCTCCTATCTTTATATAGTGGAAACTCAAGATTGAAGCAGATTACTGCAGTTCCAAGAAGCCAGAATGTGGAACAGGATTCTAAGGGAATTAATGTTATCACCATTATTATGTGACTTTATAGGTATATTAGATTACACCATTACAGACAGCACAGAGTACAGCATGGCCCTTTTTTGAACCTTCTGCATGTTATAGAACTTAGTATTTTGAACATTTTCTACTTCATTTCTTAGTGCAGTATATCTTCTGTTAGAGTTTATATCACTGACTCCTATTCACTGCCACTGAACCATATTTAGGTATGGAATACTGTTTCTGTGTCTTCTCATATGTGAAGAGTTCAAAACATTATTCTCACAGGCAGTTCCAATATATGAGTTGTAGACAATGATGCAGGAGAAAAAGGAATCACATACAGTATCCCCAAATTCATGGATTATGCCTATGAAGTCCAAATTTTATGAATCAAAACAGTATCCTTAAATGCCTGGAAGTATATCTGGATTACTTTACACAGATATAAAACAGTTATGTCAGTTTATCTAACTGAGTTTGATTTACATGATGGGTGCATGTGTTTATTGGTGTGTCTGTCTCTGTGTGTCTGCATGTACTTTTTCATTTTGTGTATGTTTGAGCTTAAAAGGATGTGTATATGGGGATTTTTGTGTAGTATTCCATAATATATTACCTTACCATATGTGTTCTCTTATATGCCTGCTATATATTAGATGCAGCTACATTCTTTATTGCAGAAAGATACATCCTTTATGGCTATTCTGCTGTTGCTCATATAAAATCTATTTAACATTTGTTTACCAGAAAAGTCTGACTAGGACAGAGCATATTTTCAGTCAAGGCATGCTTCTAACATATGTCTTGGAAATGTGGGAGAAAACCCATGCAAACACAGGTCGGACATGCAGACTCTGCACAGAAGGCACCCCAGCTGAGAATCAAACCAGAGAACCTCCTACTAAGAGGTGACAACATTAACTGCTGCACCATTACACCATCCAAGATATCAGGCAGAGGGTAAAGAAATGTCTCTCTTTCATCACAGGAAAGTGACATTATTGTGTTTACTAGAAACCCTTTATATTTGTTAGAAGCCATTGTTTTCATCTGTAACGAGAATGTTGCAATGAGCAATACATTTAATACATCCAGTTGTAAGATTATAGCCCTTTTTTTCAGGTATTGTACTAATGCATTCTACAGCTTTTTTTCTTCTTACTCTCATAACCGGGATAAGCCGAAAGACACAACGACAACAACAACAACTCTTATTCTTTCTTTCTTAAAACATATTTTGCTGACTTGGCATATATGTATGGCAATAACACATTAGGTTTGCGGCAGTTGGAGACCGAGTATGTCATACTGAAGGAAATTATTCAAAAAATAAAAACATAAAATTCAGTAAATTATTTGCCTACTATGATTAATTGATCTTATTATTTTCCATCTACATTTTCAATAGGTTTTCACAGAAACAGTTAGGCATAAATACTTTTCTATTCAGTGGTCATTATTAACAACCTCAGAAAAAATTTTATTTTAACATGCAATTAATCACGAGAGTTCAAAAACTCGACAATCTTGTTTTCTTGATGAATTTCTAAAACTATGAATGCTAGATAACTGCAACTTAGAAGTCGCATGAATGTCTAAAAATCAATATTTTATATGTGATGAAAAAGCAGTGGGGTATGATGTTTTATGGCCTGACAGTGATTTGCATTAGTCCCACCATATTTTTGAAAGTGAGTTTTTTTTTCTCATATGTTTATTTGGAGTAAAAGGGCAGCTGTAGTAAGTATTTTTATTTTATTTTCTGCATGAAGGCCAATATTGTGATTGGAAAGTTACTGATGTGGTGTAAACAATTATTAAAACTGTTTGCAAGTGATATTTTATGGCTAGTGCTTTCTGCAAAAGATAGATGAGATGTATCTTACCTATTATTAATAAGGACTTATTTGAGGACACACATAAATCTTCAAAACAGCCCGAAAAGTAGAGACCTGGAACATCCTGCTAGATTATAGCAGTAATAAAATACATGCATTCAAAGTTCCCACCTTCACTTTTTTGGTGTTCAGTTTCCTACAGTACAGACTTAAATCCTGCTAAACTGTTTGACTTACCCAGACATCTGTCATTGTTTGTCCTAGCATGCCTGTCATTTTGCTAGTCTGTTTATGAGACTAATTTTTGTTTTGACTTGTTTCTTCTGTGGATAGGTCTTCAGCTACAAATTTTTGTAAACCTTTTTCCTTGCGATCTGCTTCATAATTTATGTATAACAGACTCTATATTGAAGATGCCTTCTGCAGCTGTGGTCTGTATGTTAAGCCAAGAATTCCTACAATTTTTCAAATCATGGCACTGTTAAATTTTTTTTATTCATGACACCAGCACATCACTCCTGTATTAGTATATCATAATGAATACTGTGATGAAGAAAATATTTGCAATTGTGACAGGGTGTCAGTATAAGCCATACCTTTGACAAGCATACTTGTAAGACACACACACATACACACACACACGCACACACACACACACACACACACACACACACACACACACACACACACACACACACACACACACACACACACACACTGCTGCCATCATTTAACTCTATCTATAGCTTGCGTTACATAGTTATGAACACTTTAATAATATTTGATTTGAATTCTTTTTCTTTCTTTCTTTCAAAACAACATACCCCTCATAAAAATTCAAAGGTAGGCCAGAGGATTGTTCTAGACTTGTGTGCTTTGTTGGAAGTACTAATTGAAACATGCTGGGTGCCTAGGGTGTGCGGGTGCCTAGGCTGACAGAAAAAAAGGGGGATTTAGGTACTCTGTGGTGCATTTCAGAACTTTTTCCTACCTTTTGATCCATGTGTGTTATTGAAGATTTCAATTTTATGGCCATATTTTAGATTACTTATGCCCCAATAGTCAGTGTGGGCTTTATAGACATTCAGCTAAACAGAAAAATCTAAGAATAGCTTGGTAAATAAAATGGAATCTACACACACACACACACACACACACACACACACACACACACACACACACACACACACACACACACATTCACACACGCGTACATATGCACACACGCTTACATGCACACATTCACACACGCGTACACTTACACACACACTTATACACTGATTTTCTGCACAAAATTACATTTGATGTATTACTCCCTTTACATCATTGCCTACTAAAACTCTGCAAGCTGAAGCTCCAAAGACCTTCTCTCCCTGTAACTGCTCACATGAATGTGTAAAAGGACTTTGCCCTTCTTACATCCATACCTTCACTCAGTTCAGGCTATGCTTTCCTATTTCAAAACAAAGTAATTTCTGCTATGATTAGTGAACAGTATATATACCCTATCTGTAATATAGTCTGTGCCGTGCTGGACCTCTACCAATTATAAAGAGTCAAATGCAAAGTATTTTTTGGTATCTCTCTGCTGGAAAGTACACCCTCAAACATGTGCACAATTCCTGTTTGAAAACATTTGGCAAACTTGCAGCATTTATTTGAATGTGATGTCTGCAATAAAACTGGAATAGCTATTAGAACAGACAAAAAAAGTCCGGCCTCTTAACAAGCTGCTTCCTGTATTTCAAAGGTACAGGATTTTATTCCTTTCACCTGGCTTTCTTCAGCTACCTCTGCAACCTAAAAGGTAGGGCTCAGATGTGTGCCGAACTAATTGTGGATGGCATCGTACACACTAACCCTGCGGAAATTGCAAACCTGCTAGCAGACAGGTTTGGCAAAAATTTCACCCCCCCCATCCCCCCAAGCATACAACAATCCATGTCTTCATCATCTCCTGTTTACTGCATCTCCAAAGAGCAAGTGATCATTGCTCTCTCCAAGGTTAATAGCAAAGCCTCCATGGGACCAGACAGCATTCTGGGCTGCATTCTTAGTGTTCTAAAACAAAAGCTAGCTACTCCATTAGGCACTCTATTCAACCACAGCCTGAGTACTGGCTTTGTCCCCACTGAATGGAAAACAGCAACTGTTATCCCCCTGCACAAGGGCAGCTCAGCAACAGACCTGGGTAACTATAGACCCACAAGATTAACCAGCCTTATCTGTAAGGCAATGGTATCATGGACCTCATAAATAAAGATATAGGTGATTTCCAAACCCTGAATCTGTCCCAGTTCAGTTTTGTTAAGGGCAGGTCATGCCTGCTACACCTGGTGGACTTCTTTGAGAATAAGAGCAGAGTCATAGAGGAGGGCAAAGCCATGCACACAACCTATCTTGACTTGGCCAAGGCATTCAACACTATCCCACATTTGGGTATCATTGATAAACCAACACAGTTGAATATCAACCCCTATATTGTTAGGTGGGTTGCAAAGTAGCCCACAGATCGACAAGATTCAGTCAAAGTGGGAGACATTACCTCTATCAGCACACCTGTCACCAGTGGGGTCCCACAAGGGTCAGTGCTGGGCCCCTTCTTGTTTGACATATACTTCTCAGAAGTCCAGGCCAAAATGGAGGGGCTGTGGTTAACCAAGTTTGTGGATGACTGCAAATTAGGTGCTGTCATCAAATCCTCTAGAGATGTCAGCATATTTCAAAAGGGGCTTAAACAGACTGATGATTGATGCCAAAGCCATGGTCTTATACTAAATGCTAAAAAATGTGTCAGCATTCCCTTTGGTAAAAACAATGTCCCTGCTGATTATAAAATAAACAATAGTACACTAAGTATCAATTCAGTAGTGAGAGACCTGGGAATACAAGTTGACTGTGACCTCATCTTTGACCAGCATGTGTCTACTGTGGCAAGGAAGGCATTCTACATTGCTCACCTGATTAGCAAAGGCATCTCCTCAAGAGCAAAACAGGTTATAACTCCCTGTACTTGTCCCTCATCAGGCCTATTACTGAATATAATGCTCCCTTTGGTATGTACAATACCAGACACCTGCAGTAACTTGAGAGACCTCAGAGATTTATAACTAAGAAAAAATTCAGGGTCTCTAGCACATGTCTTATATGGACAGAGAGAAATCACTGTCACTGTACTCAGTAGCATATAGACTTAGAGGTGACTTATATCTGGTTTACAGGGCTATCTCTGACCCATATCTAATGGAAATGCTGCACATCCATAAGTCAAACAGGACTAGAGTCATCCATTCCAGGGACCTCAATATAGCCTGCGACATGAACAGGACCTGCTGGAGAGACAGACACATCTCTCAGAGGTTGCCACTCCTCTGGAATAGGCTTCCAATCCATATCAAGCAGAGCACCTCTATGACCCTATTTAAGTGCAATCTGGAAGACTGGATTGGAAACCATAAATTTATGCCTGGGATTGCCCTGGCTTCTCTCCTGGACATGGATAGTCCTTGCTAGAAAAACCTGGACATAGACGATATCTCTCATCTAGTTTTATACTGGGATTTAACAGTTAGGCTTGTAAAGACCCACAGTTCAATGGCCTAGTGCCAATCTGCTGAGTAGACAATGTTCCTGGATCATGTACTGAAAGGAGCACTTGTGTTCTGGGGGCTTAACCATGGTTAATGCATGTAAAAAATAAAACACAAATTTCAAAAAGCAATTGTACGTGTAGCTGATATTCATATTAAAAACCTGACATAGACTAATACAGAATCTCATTACCTGTTCCTCACACAGTGAAACTCCCTTCAGTTCAGCACCTCAAGGTATAGAAATTCATGTTTGGCCTCCTACTGCTGAACCCCAATAAAACTAAACTTCTACTCTTCACCCCCACTAGTAGATCTGCACACTTTCATTCTCTGTCACGTCTAACAATGGCACCACTATCTCCCCAGATAAACACATCAAACTTCTAGGGGTTATCTTAGACAATAATCTTAAATTTGACCTACAAGTCAACAAAACCATACAGACCATCAATAAGAAGCTTGAATCACTGTATAGAAACAAGACATTTTTAACCCCACTAGCTAGGACTGCAATCCCCCGGTCACACCTACTCTTTAATCTTTTATATGCCTCACCTGTACTCTCAAACCTCAACAATCTGAACTAGGTAAGCTGTCCCACAGCTACAACCATATTGCCACATTAGCCACTGGCTCCACCTATAGAACCCACCACTGCCAGAACCTGAACAACTAGAGTGGCTAGAACTGCCCAGCTTAATTCAATTCAATCAACTCTTAATAGCGCACAAAATTCTCTACCACCCTGAGGATACACCATTCACTTAAAAATATTATTAAGCCATATAGCAATCTGAGATCCCTACGATCAGCCAACAAACTACTGGTCCAAACCCACAAAGCTAATAACTCTGCTGGTGAATCCCTGTTTTTCAACTTTGTTGGCAAAACTTGGAATTCGTTGGCAAACTATATAACCCTACAATCCTTCAAAAGTCTCTTCAAAAAAAAAAAAAAACTCAAACAGTATCTCAAAGTGAACTGGCTTTAACCATGTACCAACCCTGATTAAGTTATAAACTGAAAGCATAATCTGTAAATATCATAACATGTAACTATGTCACAAAGCACTGTATCCAGTCTGATGTCTCTTGCTTTTAATTGTTTCAGTCCATGAGAATTGTAGGTCCCCACTAGGGAACACTACTACACCATTGTACATAATCACTTTATTTTATATTTCCTAATGTTATCTAACTTCTTGTGTAATCTATATAATTTTATCTATTTGGAGCTTTTCTCCCCAGGCCTCCACTGAAAATTAACATGCATCCAGTCGGATTATAAGCAAATGTAAAAATAAATAAATAAAATAAAAACTTTATGACATCATCAGAAGGTACCACCAGACACCACTGAATCAGGAAGGAAAAGGCAGCTGTTCAATATACAAACAAAACTGTATTAAACTTAATAAATATAGCTCAACTAATCTAACCATAGAATCAAAAGCCAGCTTTACCTGATGAGAGCATAATTATAGCAAAAAAGAAGAGCTAAGAAATCCTTTGAATGTGCTCTTTAATATTGAAAAATGGTGTATGTTGAAACTCTGATCATTCTAAATAATATATCTTTTGACAAGATTACAATTGTGCAATTTCATTATTCTGCAAACACCTTTAATTAATCAGTTTGCCTAGTGTAAACAATTTCTGATCTCACTTTTAATGCACTTTAAACACCAAATGGCATTATACATTGTTTTCTCCTTTGTATATACTTACAATTGTTTGACAGATAAGATATCTTTTTCTATTTGCTGTATAAGCCAGGTTGATGAACTAAACCTTTTACACAACTTGTAATAATGGTTAGATTCACTAAAAGAAATTATTTAGCAATCTGCATTTTCTTTTAATAGTCGATTTCTGTTTTTTTTTTTTCTGTGCTAGACATACTGACCGCAGGAATCAGAAGCAATCTGGTCTTGTGCTACTACATAAGTGAGTTTGACCTCAAGACTAAAGGTTGAGCATGAGTGCAGTTACATTGCAGAGTCAGAAAATAGTTTTCTTCATTACCTGGCTGACTATTGCATAGTGACAATTTGAAGTTGAAACAAAAGAAAGTACATTCATTTTCTGACCATCTTACCTTAGTACCTCAGGGATGGTGCTACAGGTTCAAATGCACCCTTGAAGGGAACCACCATATCATGGTTTCCTCTTTAAAATACATTGAGGTCAATAATATGTAAAGTAATGACTGGGAACAAATGAAGGTTCTGATAAGAGGAGCTCAGAAGATCTGTGTACTGATGTAAGACATCAAAAAACTGAAGAGGTGTTCTACTTTGAAACAGATGAAGAGCATCACAAAAGGTTTCCCTCTGTGTATTCAGTGCAATATAATGAGAAGCTCCATTAATTTGCTAATGAAAACCTAGCTCCTCAATGTCCCTTCTCAGATGGGAATGTATGTATTTAATTTGCTTCCTCTTTGAAAGTGGGAAGTCTCGATAAATACATCCAATTATTTAAGAATTTCACATGTTATGTAACGCATGTTTACTTTTATTCAGGGTCAGATTGTACTGATGCACTGCTGGGTTAAGGCCCTTCAAAATATATTTAAATATATTTTACTTGTTTTACATTTTTTAATTTATATTAAAATGTAATTGTTTCTGTCCACAGGACTCAATTGGTATTCAGTTTGAACTGCACATACAAGCAGTTCAAAGTTCATTAATAATCAAAAAAAGTCAATTAGGTATTTTTATACAGCCCAGCATTTTGGCACCATCTCCCAGAGTAAACAAGACAATTATTCCTTGTAACACTGCCTTCTGCCATTTCAGGGGAATAGAACTGGCATTTATGTGGGTCCACTATGTATAATCATGCCTTTTTAATTGACATGAGATTATTCAATCATTTTCAAATCCAAAGTATCTAGAAAAGTTGGCAGGTCACTAGTCAAAGCAGCAATGCACCTAAGGTCACAAAATGACACAAGCATTTATTTATGCAGGGAGCAAGCTTCCTTTCAAGCCATCACATCACCAAACTACGTTTTATGTACATCTATATCTATCTATCTATCTATCTATCTATCTATCTATCTATCTATCTATCTATCTATCTATCTATCTATCTATCTATCTATCCATCTATCTATCTATCTATCTATCTATCTATCTATCTATCTATCTATCCATCTATCTATCTATCTATCTATCTATCTATCTATCTATCTATCTATCTTATTTATACCTATATTTTATACCTATATCTCTAGCTCTGTCTCTGTTTCTATCTATATCTATATAGAAAGAGATATAGCTATAGATAGATAGATATAGCTATATATGTGGAAGCCTAGCCTTCCATCAAAAATGCACATTAGTCTACAAATGTTCAACTCCTAATGGTCAGCCAAGACAAACATTGATCCACAAAGGATCTAATATGTCAAAACAGATAATTGCTAATTATATATACCAACTCCGAGATCACAGTACAACATATTCCTCAATTACCATTGTTTTGCAATCTCATAGTAATTTGTTGGTTAGCTGTCTTCCAATGAACCGTACTGACTTTTTCACTCACCGATGAAAAGACACATCAGCAAAACCCTATGCACCCACACACACACACATATATATATATATATATGTGTGTGTGTGTGTGTGTGTGTGTGTGTGTGTGTGTGTGTGTGTGTGTGTGTGTGTCTATGTGCATATATATTTTGAAAATGCCTGTATTACTATTTTGAGAATTTGTTAAGCTTTTCTGGGTTGGTACTGTAATAGTGGGCATGCTAGTTTGCTGTATGTATAATGCTACTGGTTAGTGACTGGAATACGTAGGACTATTACATGCATGTGAAGTAAGCTTCAAAATTATAACATGCAAGCAGCCATTATCTGATATTCTGTGGTATTCTTAATTTTGCAAATCAACTGAAAGACAGCAATATGCGACACACCATATATAAACACTCCAATTAGAGGGAGTGATGTACAATTATGATTTGCCAACGTGCATCTCTTTTGTGGTAGCAACAATGTATATATATATATATATATATATATATATATATATATATATAGTGTTTGCATGATAGACTATATTCTTTTTTTTTTCAATAAACATTTTTTATTGTTTTTCACAACCATATTACAAATTCACACACTATGTACAATATTTACAAAATGCTTCCATAGGTTAACTTCACATTATATGTCAACCTCATATATTGGTTATAAGTACAGTACTAATAATCAAAAAAGAAAAAAAAAAGAGAGAAAGAAAAAAAAAAGAAAACCCACAATGACAATGATAGACTATATTCTAATAAAGTGGCCTTAGTGTACACTCTGAATATACATTAGAATACATTTATGTTAATAGATTCTGTACATTACATGCATTAAGTACTCATGGGTAAAATGCAATGACAGCTAAAGACATCTCTAGCGGACCTCTGCAAATAGAACAGGTCCACCTGGGATAGAAAGGGACACAAATAACATAGACAAAGTGAGACCAAATTTCCTATATAAAATGCTACACAGCAAACACTCAATACAGCACAAAGTTCCGTTTCACATAAATACTAAAACATAAATCATGCTCTGCAACATAAACACATTCCCATCTCCCAATAGAACATATTATAATGATATAATATTCTTTACACATGAGGTTGCTACATTTTCTGGTAATGCTTATTAAACATATTTTATATTATCTGTGGATTCCACTGCTGTGAGTTCAGTACATTGTGTAGCACACGTATAGTGTTGCTTAATCATATAAGTGTTATACATGTGTGCAACAAATACTCTTGGGTACGTAAGTAATATGTTATCCACAACTGTGGAAGCTATTTTCCCAATTCCCTGATCATATAAATATATTTACCAGCATGATAAATCCTGACATAATAGTATGTGATGAGGGCTAATTATAGCTTTTGGTACTGTTCAAAAGTGGTATGTGACTGTATTGTTACAGTTTCAGAAACCATTGCATCACTAGCATGCATAAACCACTGTTGACTAGCAACTCTATGATTTACGTGAAACTCTGTCAATACAGTATACTCCTAGATCGTTCTGTTCCTACTACTTATACTACTGCAGAGTAACAGGAAAAAGTCATGTGTATCCAGGCAAGACTACTCTGTATGGGACTCTGACTACCTGTGATATTCTAAACAGTTTACTATTGTTTGTGCGAATGACATTCTATCAGCTGCAATGTGCCAAAAACAGAATGTTGAATGCACAAGCTCTTTTGCACCAGATAGTCGATTCCCCCTTATGCGAATGCACAACTGCATTGGCATAAGTGGAAATTGACTATTTGCACAGAGATCGTGGTCCAGTGGGGAGTGGAAATTCATCCACATCCCCACTGTAGTACGATCTCGGAATTAGAATATATGGGTGTGGTGGGTGCAGCCCCGCACATGGGGGGGGTGCAGGGGGGCTTGCCCCCCTGCAAAAACGTGATAGCTGTATAGGAGTTTGATTTGCATCAGCTCCTATACAGCTATCATGTGGTGGTTTCGACAACAATGTCGAGTCAAATGCGTTGAGCATTTGGTTCGACATTGTGTAAGTTATTTTTCTTTTACTTTCGGTATTACCATTCGTTTATTTGAATGGAAAATATTTTTCCATTCGAATAAACAATACTAAACCATTCTAAACATAATATGCAGGGGTGGGATTCTAAAAAGTCTGCACAATATAGAAGTAGCTGAGAAGCATTGGAAACATACATCACAAAGCATCATAAATAATGATAAAGTGTACATCACATGGGATCACCCATTACCAACAGCTAACAAAATAGATAAGATGAAAGAAAATCAGATATATGTAGTATGCCAACATTTTCTGCATTAGTGTACTACATCTGCATTGTCAGTGTTACACTTCATGTGCATTATCACAGATCAAGTTTTTTTTTTCTTGCATGGTTGTCAGTTTAATTATTTCAGAATTACTGGATTGCAACAGTGTATGAAAGTCTGAATTTCATACTTTTGTATGTGTGCCTGTAACCATAATGTAAGCAGATCCATCCTTTCCAATAGAAAAAAATTGCCTTGTTAGTATTTCTTTTCTTTTGTATATCTTGCATATCACACATGAATATTGTTTGTTGCATTGCGTATTAAATTATACTGAACACTTTGATGTAACATGGTGTAAGACTTTTTGGAATTCCATCCTAAGATATATATATATATATATATATATATATATATATATATATATATATATATATATATATATATAGCTATATCTAGCTATCTAAATATATATCTAAATATATATATCAATAGATATCTACAGATCTACCTGTATACATATACTTCTCTCTCTCTCTCTCTCTCTCTCTCTCTAATATATCTATATATGGAGAGACAGGTATGTATCCCAGAGAATACCCCATCTTTGGAACAGGGTCCCCATCCATATGAAGCAGAGTTCCTCCCTAACCCAATTCAAGTATACTTTGGACAATAGGATGGGGAACAGGAAATGCATCTCTGGCTTGGCAGCAATGTCTCTAATGGATGCAGACAGCCTGTAAATTGTTCACTTCCCAGGCCCCTGCTTATAAATGTTTCATCTCCCAAGCCCCTGGTTACATTTATCAAGGTAATAGAACTTGTCAGAGATTTAGGATGCATGGCTAGGCTTAAAAATGCCCTTGTAGTCATTAGCCTACTCAGCACCTATGAAACTATGAACGTAAATATTTCTGTGTTTGTTGGTGGGGGGGGGGGGGGTTGTCTTCACTTTCAATTTTCCAATTCAGCTGCTGCTTACTTTAGGTCTCAGGTCTCCAGTATTCTGTCCTCCATATCTTCTCATGTATTGTTGACAATACCATGGCTTGCAGTCCCTGTCTATATGGTGAGACTACTTTAAATGTATCTGCTCATAGGTGAGTGTTTACATGAGTACTAGACCTCCACCAGGGATTTACACAATGTCTGTCACCTGTGACATGCATCTTACAGCTCTTCCTATAGAAGAAGGTGAGCAGGCATTACCTCTTCATTGCTTTATCTCCCCACTTGTCTGCTCCAGTACTTTAAGTGTTTGTCATGCCCAGTCTTGCTGGTCATAAGGTTTTATTTTCTCTCTGTCTCTCTCAATAGCATACAACCTTGATTCATTTTGAATTATTTTTTTTTTTCAAAATTTGAAGTTTTAGAAGCAGAGTTCCTATGTTTTGCTATCACAGAAACAGAAAGTGTTATTTCTAAGCTTCTCAGCTTTGATATAAAAAGATACAATTTTATTCTTCAAATGCGGATGATTTGGTTTGGTATATTGGTATACTAATATTCAGTTTTGTCCACTTTTTGAAGGAAGCCTCTTAAAATTAAGACTGTTGTTTAGTTAGATATTTTATAGATATTTTCTAGGGGATGCAGCAGTAAATTTTTTCCCAGTTATTTGAAATGTACATGACGTTTTTTCCAAACTCTTCTTCAACAGATCATAGCTTACCCTGTGGGCAATATTTTTACATCTAACAGCTGCAGGGTACTTGTCTGTAGTTTAACTTACTGAACCAATATGCCATCATCATCATCGTCAACCCCGTTTTTTTCCCCTCTTCCATGGGGTCATGGAGTCATGTCAATTGTTACTACCTGTCTCAATGCAGAGACACTCTCCTATTTTCTTTGACAATCATGCCCGATTGTTGCAGGATCTTCTCTCATGCAATCCATCCATCCATCCATCCATCTTTTGGCTGGACACCCTTATCTCTTCTTGCAGTTTTCCTGTCTCACTCAAATATGCTTTTACAAATCACCTTCTGCTTCCCGAGCATGTGACCAAGTCACCAAAATCCGTGTTGCTTAGCACTCTCCCTGTCTCTCTTTCTCTCCATACTGCAATGAGTTCCTTCAGGAAACATTTGTTTCCCAATGCACCCAATGGCTAGATTATATCTGTTGTAACTTCATTTGAGCCTGCCAATTTCTCTGCCTTAATTTTCCATAGTACACTTTGTACTTCTTTTAAATTATTTATTCTTCCTGTTTCGTCACAGGTGATTCATGCACTAGTACAGTTTCTCTGGGGTTTTCTTTTTTTGAAGTTTCTGAATGTACTGTTTCCATCTGCCCTTGATGCCATCTGGCCTGGTGAGTCCCTTGTAATTGGCATCCATTGATTGTCTTTGCCTTGGACCACATTAAAGTTTCTTTCTGACATCTGCTGAGCCACTTTCAGGTGTCTTGTTCTTTGCCGTTGTGACTGCTCTCTTACCCTCTTTGTTACCAAATAACATTTAGCTTGGTCCATCTTTTTCATCTCCCCCTTCTTCCTGCTCTCCTCCTTTGTTCTTTTCATAACTTCCTGGAAATCTGTATTCCACCACCGACTATATGTATCTTCGTTCTATACCTTGCTTCACTGAACATCAGTTCTATTGTCTAACCACAAGCTCAGTTGAAATGCTGCCTTTCCTCTTTGCATCTTCCTGCTTTTTTCTTCTTGAGATGCTAGAGCGTTGAGTATTTTTTGAACACCATTGCTTTTGGTCCATTCAGCATTTGCGTCAACCTAGTTTCTGTTGACCTAGAGTCTTCTCTGACCACTACTTCCAGCTAATTGTGGCCACCAATGGTTTCTGGTGGCTGACCATTTCACTGTGGATCAGGGGCAGCCTGTGCTATTGGACTGCAGCCCCCCCCCCAGCTGAAAAAGAAAGAAGAAAGACCCCAGGTGTAGAAGAAAAAAGAAAAAAACGAAATAAAAGAAGAACAAAAATCACTGACCTTCATGTATGTGTGGCATTTCCGACATCCAGACTGCTGCTGAACCAGATTGCGTGGCTTTTCCGACATCCAGACTGCTGCTGAACCAGATTCAGCAGTAGTCTGGATTAAAAACACAGCAGCATCCCAGGGATCAGGCTGCAACATCCACGGGCTGGTCTGCTCTCGCACTGTAGCAAGTGGATATATTGTGTGTGTGTGTGTGTGTGATGCACCGGTTGCTGTATACTGGTGGCTAGAGAACACATGGTGGTTGGTAGAGAATACCTCAGGCTTGAATCCTGTACCTTGGTTGCAGGTGGCAAGGGTCTGAATTCCCTACCCACCACCATTTGCAAAACATTTGCAAATTTTTGCCTCATATTTGTTCTGGTCTGTTCCTCATAAAATCTGTGGTTTCTGTATTTTTGTTACCTTCTGCAGTCAGTAGTGTAGTGGTGCACTGGTAACATTGTTGTTTGACAGCTGCAGGCTCACTGGTTTGATTCCTGGCTGGGGTGCCTTCTTTGTGGAGTCTGTCTGCATGTTCTCTCATCTTACAAAGACATATGTCTGGAGTGCTCCCTGGGCCTCTGTTGAAAATGGAATTTTGTTCCAAGACAGACTTTCCTGGTTAACAAATGTTAAATAAAAACAGGCATTTGAATTTCAGACTTCATATTCTTCAGAAAGTACATGGTGACACAAAACCTTTTATTCTAGCAACTTTCTAAGTTTACAATATGGGTATTTGAAATTTGTCCCTATTTTTGGGACTGTATTCCCCCATTATTGGCTTCGTCCAGGTTTTATGTGCTAAGGTTGAGAGCTATGGTGAGAACTGAATTCACTGAATATGTTTGGGGGCTGTATTCCCCCATTACTGGCTTTGTCTACGTGTTTTTTGCTAAGAGGTTGAGAGCTATCATGAGAAATGAATTCACTAAATGGTAGCCATTTAAGTTTCAGTCTTCCTCTCTTTCACAAAATCGCTGATTTAGCATAGTGGTATGTTGCACTGACTGTTTTGCACAGGGTCCTGCGTTCAATACTTGGCAGAAAAATTTATGGTGGCAATACAGCCTTTTATTCTAGCAACTTTCCAACATTATACAAGCAATATTTAAAATGTGTCCCTGGGTTTTGGGCTTTTGTCCCCACCCCAATACATTTTGGCTTTTTCCAGATTTCTTGTGCTGCAAAGTTCAGAGATACAGCTGAGTGTCAAGTAGATTTTATAAGAAACTGAGAGCTGCAGGGGAACAAAAGTTTAATGCTGCTTATGCTGCGTCAGCTTGCATTGTTAATAGCACAACAGATAGTATACTTGCTTTTTATGCAGAAAGCTGTGGGTTCTACTCCCATAGTAGGTAAATGCATTTCTGATACTGTACTGTGTTGTAGAGGGGATGGATGCTGCAGTCTTTTTCTGCAAAGATACCTAGTAACCATGAACCTGTTATCAGTTTGCCATCCATTCCCTATTGATATATTACTAGCTTATCATTTTTTAATGCAACATAGGCAATTTATTCCACAAGGACAACAGGCATTTTATTTGTAGATGAAATCATGAAATATAAAGTTGTTTACTAGCAGCAACCTATTCATTGGTTACAGATTTCTTTAATTTGGAATTATTTAGATGACTTTTACTTCTTCAGAGATTGGGCGTATTTACTGATACTGGTGGACTGTAGAAGTTTGAGTAGACTTTTATGATGGAAATGTTCTGAATTGGGCAGTTTTGTCATTAGTGGTGCATACATCTTGTTTCATTGTTTACTGGAAAAATGTTCTGAATTGGGCAGTTTTGTCATTATTGGTGCATGCATTTTGTTTCATTGTTTACTGGAAAAATGTTCAAAATAATAAATTTAAAACGCCCTCTAACAACTGTACTGTATTGTACAAGGAATATAATTTAATACAATCAGGAAGGTGTATCAAAGAGCACGTGTATGTTTCATGTGCAAGGGGCCTATGATTTGAAAACAGCCCAAAGTTAATCTTTATCTGCCACTGGCAAAATGTATTTTCTTTGAATGTGGGTTTCAATCCTGTTTCAATGAATGTGAGTTTCAAGGGAAGAGAAGTTTTAATGCTAATTCTGTTTTTATTGTGAGACTGCATTGCTTTGTTTAGCAGATGTCTTAGTGTTTGTGCTGTAAAATGCAAAATAAAACTTTCAAATGAAGTCCAAATCATCATAGATGTAAATCAGTATGCACATTAGTGTTTATAGTAAATGGGGTGAAACAGCCAAGCAATGGTTCATTGGAATGGCTGCAGGGGGGAGGCTCCATTCATTCATAATTTTGTGAGGGGGAAGGGCAGCAAACTCAAAGACAGCCCCAGCTGAACTATACCTCTCAACTGTCCAGATTTTCACAGAATTAATAGATTTTGATTCTTATCTTTGGTTTGTTCCTCATAAAATTTGTGGTTTTCTGGCAAATAATTTAGGAATTAAATCACTAAATAATTACAGAAACTGAGTTTCACACTTCGTAACCTTCAGAAAAATGCATGCTAAAGCAAGACCTGTTATATTCTATCAACTGTCTCAGTTTATACAAGAGCAATTTTAGTACTGTTTATCTGTTCCCCCAATATACTTGGCCTTGTCCAGATTTCCTGCATTAACAGGTTGAGAGGTACATGCAAATAAATTGCTTTATAAAATTAGGCATATCCAAACCTCATAACTGTCCCCAATTTTGGCTCAAAATGTTACTCTTCCCCTAATAATCCCTCTGCAAAATGGCAATTTTGTAAGAAAATGTGGAGGGTTTAGAATTAATAAATAACTGTAATAATCAGAGTTATAAATTACTTTTATTTCAGAAATGCATGTAGATTCTTTTATTTTGTTAGCTGGTCAAGTTAGTAGTACCAATATTAAAAAAAAGTGTTCCTTCTTTGACAGGTTCCCAGTTGTATTGTGTGGCTATTTTATATTATTACATCACATTTTTGGTCCATTTTTCATAAAATTGTGTTTTTTTGGCAAATTAGTAGCAAATCATTAAAGGCTGATGTTAGAAAATAATGACAGACATTTGAGTTTCAGATTTCATACCCTTCAGAAAATTAATTCTAATGCAAGATAAGAGCAATATTTAAAAAATGTCCTTATTTTTGGGCCTTTGTCCCACCTCTATGAATGGCTTTGGCCAGATGTCTTGCTCTGAAGTTGAGAGGTATGACAAATGTGTCAGGGCCATCACAGTCAGCCACAGATATTTCAAATTGTGACATACTTGTTGCACCCCACTCCCCCATGTAGTGACTCTGGATGTGTCCAAGCAAGGCAAGGAGCAGTTATGCAGTGTAAATGTACAGAGTATCCCCCCCATCCAAGGTAGACACAAGTACTACAGTGGCTTTTCATCTGTCCTTGATTTTGCAGAATGTTCTGGTTTCTGTCATATTTTTATACTGTTGATTTATGCTTATTATTATTCAGAAAGTGCCTGTTGCTCTGTGTTTATGTAGCAATGCTTTAATGACCATCAGGTAAGCTTGTCTGAGATTGTAAGATGCAAATAAGCTTTAATAAGCATACTGTTAAAGAACTGCTAACAATGAAAGCCTTTCTGTTGTTGCCATGCAGAGAATACTTAGATAACTAGATAATGTATAAGCCTTGGGTATTGAAATGCATATGACAGTATTTGTAATAAAGGACAGGATTACATTATTTTAAGAAGCTCATTACATTTGTTGGAGACTTGCAATCATCTTTGCATGCTTTGCCTGTAAAATAAACAGAATGCCGAGCTATCATGTGTGGTCCATAACCTGTGCAGTAATCCTTTAAGCAATGTATCTTGAGCTTGTTTCTTGTTTGCTTTTCATTTTTTACTTTGATCATGTTTTCTCCATGAAACAAGTAGATAGTTGTTGTCAGGCAGCAGGTCTTTTTTTGGATAAGAAACATTTTTACAAGTGGGGGTATCACAGAGATTGCTACTTTCAGCATGTTACTTGGTACTTTAATAAATCTGAATATAAATTATAATTAGAACTGCAGTGCAAGGAGTAGTGGTTTGAGTTGAGTGCTGCTTGTTTTTTTTATACTTGATTTTGATGGGGATTCCTGTAATGTATTTAAAAAGTAATTTATTTTTTCATGCCTCACAACCTTTTTGTTTCCATCTAGATATTAAGTAAGCTGTCATGCAGCCAATGCATTGAGATATTTTTTTTCCTTCTACACTTCATTTTGTCTTGATTGGACTCTCATAATGATGGTTTGGCACCCAGGGCAGCGTATTTAATTAAAGTTACAGTTTTTGTGGTTTTGAGCAAAGATCCTCCCATTTCTGGTTGGCACCCCTTACCATTGACCCCACCCATTCAGCTGTCTCCTGCAGCCCCCCTTTGATTTGAAGTCACCAGCTGCCACTGTGATGGATGGCTTTGGGATATCTAATTTGACTGAAATGCCATTGCCTTACTTAGCATTGGGAAATATCTAGTGTATGTAAAATTTTGAGTGAAGAGGGTTTTCATATTTGGTGATTTTAGTGAAATGTATTTAGATCAAATGTGATTTAGATCAAATACACACACACACACACACACACACACACACACACACACACGCACACACACACACACACACACACACACACACACACACGCGCACACACACACACACACACACACACACACACACACACACACACACACACACACACACACACACACACACACACACACACACACACACACACACACACACACACGCACGCGCACACACACACACACACACACACACACACACACACACACACACACACACACACACACACACACACACGCGCGCACACACACACACACACACACACACACACACACACACACACACACACAATTAGTAAATGTATTTGGTTATGTACCAGTATCAGATTATTGCAGTGATGGGTGTTATTGCCAGGCAGATAAACAAACTGGCAGATTTTGTTCTGTGCTGTCTGGATTTTATAAGTGTTTTTGCCAGAGGAGGAAGTCGTTAAGGAGAGGCCACATTCTAGTTTGGACAATATTAAATTCCTGTCAGAGGCTATCAGGCTGCAAGTAAGAGGAGGTGATATTGTCTATAGCTCAGTTTTACTCACCCAAGGACTTTATTAACAATGTTGTCTGTGTGCTGTGTGAAAGCCAGTGAACAGTCAAAAATGAATGTTTTTGTTTTATAAATTGTTTCGGTGACTGTCATTAATTTGTAATCGTGGCAAATTTTGCAGCTTTTTAAATATAGCAAACAGCATCACATAATATTTAGATAAATTAATCAACAGTCTTTTTTGTGAAACTGTTTTGGACCCTTTGTTGTAGGACAGAATATGACTGGTTAGATTCTAGAAGGAATATATCATAAACGTATAATAAGATTGGGATGCCACAGGTGATATTATTTACAAAGTGGGAAAATAATTAGGTGCCCAGGATAGAGCTCTGTGGGACTCCAGTGCTGAGAGTGCCAACTTCTAAGTGGGCATTGTTACAGTGAACTTTGAAGGTTGTATTTTGCGGGTAGCCTTGAAATCATAAAACTACTGGAGGATTGAAACTTTATATAAAAGAGATTTTGTGAAATAACCATGTACTTCACAGTTTCAAAGGCCCTGGTCATATCACTAAATACATCACCTGTTAGAATGAAGATATTGATGTTATTGTGGATGTTGTCTGTAGCTGTGAAAAGTTCGGACATAGTGCTGAAACCATTACAAAACCCATGATGGGCATCATGGAGGAGATCATGTTTATTGATATGATCAAACGTTTTCCTGCAGAGAATCCGGTCTAAAATTTTTGCCAGGAGGGACACGAGTTTTCAGGGAGTCTATAGTTTTTGCATTCCTTTGGGTGTCTCATCTTTGGGAGAAGGATTATTACAGAGTGCTAAAAATATTTAGGGGGAAATACCAGAGGTGGGTGACAAGTTGTAAACATGGGTAAGGGTATGGTAGTTTGGAAAAATGCTTTTTGAGGAAGGAGGGCAGCGGTTCAGACATAGGTATGGCACATCCTGGGTACAGATAGCTTAGGACATTGGCTACTTCCTTTACTGTTACCTGCCTAAAGTAAAAAGTAACTCTGTATTGATTGATCTAGTCTGTTATATCTGCGTCACAGCATGCCATGGTGGAATTTAAGTTGGGTAATAGGCATGGGATTTGCTGGCTATTTTCTAAATGATTTTTAGTAGGAATGCTCTATAGCTGCTAGCCAAGTTGCAGTTGTTTGGGAGGGAAAGCAGTCTGAGGTTTGCAGGGAGTCAGTTATGTCTTGTCTAAGTACATTTTTCTTTCCAAAACTATTTGGAGCATGACCAGTTTGTTTTGTGGCTTTCATTATTATGGAGATTTGGTGTTCCACTCTCAGTCTTCTGAAGTTCATTCTTCTGTACTTTCATGCTTATGAGATTAACCTATATATACATATATATATATATATATATATATATATATATATATATATATATATATATATCGATCTACTTCACAATGCCGAAATTTTAGATTGCCGACAACCATATGGCCGATACCATATGACCGACATCTGAAATCTCTACATTGTAAGTAGACTATGTAAAAGGAAAATAAAATTTCCTTTCAACTGCTAGCAGGGGGGCTCCACCCCCCTGCCCCCCGTAACTTTAATATACCAACTCCAAGATCGTACTACAGTGCAGGAATATAGCAATAACCCACGCCTGGGTGTGGGTAATGCGGGATTTACCCACGGTTGACGTGGTTTGGTCCAGATGACGAAGCCCGAGGGACCAAACAAAGACAACCCTGGGTAAATCCCGCATTACCCACACCCAGAAGTGGGTTATTGCTATTATACTATGACATTATTTAAGAAAAGAAATAATTACTTTTCTTAAATAATGGCATTGTATAATGCCTCCGTGCTGCCCTTCCGCAGCTGTCTGGTATCTGCGGCAGTTCTGATGTACTGCGCATGCCTATGCAGTACATCAGAGCTGTGGCCAAAAGCAACAGAGAAAGCAAGATCTCCGTTGCTTTTTACTGTTTCGCTATGTTAAATGGGTTTAACATAGCGAGACAGCTTTAAAATAAGCAACGGAGATCTCCGTTGCTTATTTTAAAGCTGTCTCGCTATGTTAAACCCATTTAACATAGCGAGACAGGTTTAAAAAAAAAGCAAAGGAGAAAGCAAGATCTCCATTGCTTTTTACACACTGTGTTGCTATGTTAAAGGAGTTTAACATAGCGAGATAGCTTTAAAAAAAGCAATGGAGATCTCCGTTGCTTTTTTTAAACCTGTGTCGCTATGTTAAACTCTTTTAACATAGCGAGACAGTGTTTTAAAAGAGACTTATACGAATGGAAAAAGTCAGGGCGACCGGACTTTATCCATTAGTATAAGTCGATTTACAATGTGCACACTGGCCAATCAGTGTGCATGTTTTGGAATATTAATGGGGGGTCATGGTATAATGGAAATCTTTCCATTCCGCACTATAGTGAGATGCTGGTTCTGCATTCTCGGCATTACGAATGTCGATCATATGGTGTTGGCCATATGGTTGTCGGCATTCTGGAGTGTCAGCAATGTCAGGTAGACATAGATATATATATATATATATATATATATATATATATATATATATATATATATAGATAGATATATACATATATATATATATATATATATATATATATATATATATATATAAATATATATATATATATATATATATATATTTATTCACTTTATAATCTTGAAAGGTGTTTGCCTTACAAACACAAGGTACAGAGTTTCAGTCTCACAAGGGATAATTGACTAGGCTTACAATGGCACACAAGGGAAGTTAGCCTAGTACTAACCTATGAACCTTTGAAAGACTGAAATCTTGAATTTCATTATCTCGAGACTATAAAGCAAAACATTGAAAATACCGAAACCCCAAAAGGGCAAAATTCAAAATCGCGACTTTTAAATAAACCCTCCACCACACAAGCATGCATACACCTTCCTCCCCACACTACAAAAGACAAAGAAAACACACACAAACATAACAACACAAATACACGCACCCACCCTACATATAAGAAGGGGGGCAAGCCACCCTGCACCCCCCACACCCTCCACTACCTATATAGTGTAACTCCGAAATTGCACTAAAAAGACAAAGACACTAAACCCACCACTACACACTCTACATTCTGCTCGTACAAACACATATCAGATACGTACAAACACCACCACTGTCAACACTTACACACTCACACTCTTACCTACATACCATAACCTACACCTACAACTTCTCAACAAACTCACATACACTAAAATCCCTACACAAAACCCTTAAAAAATAAACACTTAGCTGAATGTCCAGCTATCCATTAGCACAGAGCACTACCACAACCGTTGGTTTGACATTTCTGGATTTGGTCATGTGGACTTTCACGCAATTGGGCTTTCAACATTTTAGTCTCGAGATACTGAAATTCGTGATTTCACTATTTCAAGATAGTGAAGTGCACCTATATATATATATATATATATATATATATATATATATATATATATATATATATGTATATATATCTATATATATATATGTGTGTGTGTGTGTGTGTGTGTGTGTGTGTGTGTGTGTGTGTGTGTGTGTGTGTGTGTGTGTGTGTGTGTGTTTGTTCAAGTTGTAGGGGAGTCTCTGATTTTCAAAAAAGTTATGCAAGTAAAAAAAGAAATGATTTTCTGTCTCCTTATGCAGCCATTACTGACCATGGATATTTATCCACTGAATCATTATTTGGGTTAATATCATTTATAACAAAGCAGGACATTTATAGAGAATTAATTTATCTGTGGTTCTACAAAATCCCTTGTGGTTCTAACAGGGACTTTTTGTTGGAGCTTACAGATATCATTAGCAGCACCATCTGGTTGTTAAGACTTTTAGGTTCAGGTTCTCAAATGTATTACAGTCCAGAAAAACAAGTTCTGTTACCCACTCAATTAAATCTTTGTCTACTAGTCTTTTAAAATGATATTTCAGATATTGTACAAGCTGCAGACAGATAGCGAATTCAGATCCAGATTCATTCAGTGACTCACGGCCAGGGACTTATCAACTCATCACCAAAACGATAATCATTTAAATCGACATTACCTAAAATCAACCTATGTAATTTACCATAACAACAAGGAATTCATCAGGGTGCTCTGCTATGCCTACGCTAATAAAACATGACAGCTTTAACATACTTTGATAGTGAACTGAAAGCAATACATTTTCCAAAACTGTATCATGCAAATTGTGCTAAAAATAGATCAATGTTCAGTTGAAGTATTGTTAAAGTGCTCTTTAACAACATTACGAATGCATACATAATTTACTTCAAATCTCTGAAGTTTGAACTGGGCCATTTTCAAATTTTAAGAAATTTGTAGGGAGAAAAAGACCTATGCAATTCTTCTTTGAGTACCTTTGCCCCATCAACTGCCACTTATATATTTTACCTTTAAATTTGCATGCTTAGAGAGGGCAACAACTTTTTATGTGAATTACTTTTTCTACTTTATCTGGGTGCATGTGACATTAGAGTTAAAATATATACGTTTGGAGAGACATGCCCATATTGGAGTCTAATAGATTTGCTTCCTGCTTAAACATGTATTTTATTTATTGGATGAGTTTTATATATACACACACACACACAGACACACACACACACACACACACACATCTCTCTCTCTCTCTATCTCTCGGTCTATACATATATATATATATATATATATATATATATATATATATATATATATATATTAGTATTTTTTTTAAATTTAAGATCTCAATGAACAGGTGCAATGGCGCAGATTTGTTTTTTGACATTTTAGGTGTTTATGAATTTATGTTATATAGACGTTTCAGAATTGGGTCTTTTGATAACACTGTTTAGATTATTTTGACATTTGGCAATGTTCCAGTTACCCAGCTGTGAGGTGGAATGCTTACCATTGTCTGATGCAATGATGATACTTTTTGTAGAAGAGCTGTACAACATACAACAAGAAGTATTGAGATCAATTGCATGGCATCAACAAAGCCATATGTTTGGGGGATGGTATGTGTACACACACACACACACACACACACACACACACACACACACACACACACACACACACACACACACACACACACACGCATGCATGAAGAAACCAGCAAAGCAAAACCCCAAGACTGCCATCAATGACCTTTTCTTGATAAAAATTTCACTTCTTCAAAAAAAGAAAAGTAGATGCCCACTTCAGCAAAAGTACACTTCAACAAAAGTGCACTTTCACTGAAGTGTAGTCGCCGGATCGGCTGACTGCAAAAAAAAAAAACAAAAAAAAAAACCACAAAAAAAATCTTTTGTAGGGGGGGCAAGCTCCCTTGCACCCCGCCATATGTGGGGCTGTGCCCCTCACACCCCCCTACTTAAATATACCAACTCTGAGATCGCGCTACAGTGAGGAAAAGGGAATATTCCTATTCCACGCGTCAGTTTTCAAAGTTTCAGTACTTCGAACAAGTGGTCTCGCACAACTGAGTTTCAAAGTACTGAAACTTTGACCAACCAAATGGAGCCTATATATAGATATATATATATATATATATATATATATATAATATCTATATATATATATCTATATATATATGTATATATATATATATATATATATATATATATATATATATATATATATACATATATAAATATATATACATATATAATATATACACATATACCTGTCCCCAGCATACACACACACACACACACACACACACACACACACACACACACACACACACACACACACATACACATACTTGTATATAATCTCTCTAGATAGAT
>NC_056730.1:914027361-914079861 GCF_019279795.1 Protopterus annectens
TTTTATTAATTATTAAATATTCTAATATTTACTTTTTACATATTTTATATATTATATTATATGTTTTTTACAAATATAGTTAGATTTGCATGTGTTTAGAATAGGTTATTATTGAGTATAAGTACTTAATACGTATATTTATATAAAGAGTCTCGATATAAGTAAAGGGCTTTTTTAGTTAGATAGGGTTCAACATACACTTGGAAAAATCATTATATGGATGTAGTAGTTAAATAATTTAATTGTCAGGTATTATTATTTGTATGTAATGTTTTTGCATGGATACGGCAGACTTGACTGGATAGTTGGTCCCGATATTCATGTAGGTATCGCTTTAAAAATGAAAAAGCTTTTGGCGCCAATTTTTAAAATAAAAATTGAATTCAATGTTATTAATGTGTTCTGATGAAGCATACTATGCTGTGGGTGAAAGCACTTAACCTTTTAGAGTGAATACTTATGTGGTTTTATTTGTTATGGTGGAATAAATATTTTATATGGAACTAGAGGTGGTCGTACACTTATTGGTGATTCCGCGGCTGTTTTTTCATCGGTTGCTCCATTTTTGTCTTTTTATATATATATATATATATATATATATATATATATATATATATATATATATATGCATGTATATGGTTATGTAGGCATATAAACATAAATGTTTACTTATAAGATGTATTAAAGATTAAAAAACTATGTACACATATTGCTCACAGCTAATTCAGTGCAACAAGATTATATGTTCCTCCATACTACTGGAAGAAATATTACCGAAACCTTGATGAATTGCTGTGCTAAACTTTAACCCTGACTGTTTGATTGTATGACTGTAATATTTATTATTCCTAAAATCTGGTATGGTATTGTAAATACAAACTCAAATACTTGTACAGTACTATACAATGTCCAGGAAAAAAGAGAGAGTAATGTAATCTCATTTCTAGTACATCTGTCCCTTTTTAATTCTTTAAATCATGACCAGTGTATTTAGTGACTCAGCAGTAAGTTAAGACAAATGGCTCTTGAGTACAGTAAGTCGAAGCCAGTGGTATTGGAGTACAGTAAGTTGTTCCTCACCAAATACCTGCAACAATTGGAGAGACCACAGAGGTTTCTCACCAAGAACTAACAGGGTACCAGGGTACATAAAACAAATCTTACACAGAAAGACTGAAAGCCCTTTCAATTTATTCTGTCTCCTGCCAGTTGCTATGGGGTGACCTGTGCCTGGCTTACAGGACAGTCTCTGACCTGGCCCTAATGGAAATGCTACATATTTGTAAATCAAACTGCAGGAGGGTCACTCACTCCAAGGATTTTATCCTAGCCTCTGACATGAACAGGTCATGCTGGAGAAAAATACATTTCCCAGAGACTGCCACTTCTCTGGAACAAGCTTCCAATTCACGTGAAACAGAGCCCCTCCCTTACCCTTTTCAAACACAACCTAGATCAATGGATGGGTGACTGCAAATTCACTCCTGGGTCGGTGCCCATATCCCTCCTGGACAGAGGAAGTTGGTATTAACTACCATAGAACTGTTCCTCTGTGAACTTCACACCAACAATAAAAAAAAGACAACAGGGGCCTGTACCTTCCACACTTCCTCAGCAATTGTTAGAGAAACAAAACCAGTTTCAAACATAAGACACTAATCCAACGTTAAAAAACACAGTTAATTTGTGAAGCACAAATTTATTTAGCACTTTCTTCAATATATAACTTAGACTTCATCAGAATAATTCCCTTAACAGGTACACATGTTTAAATACTCTAATTCATTACATCATGTGATAAAATCATCCAATGAAACCCAACTAACCCTTAAACTAAACACAATTAAATATTGGTACATAAAACCTCTACCTATAAAAAGCAGTATAGTCAAAACAATCAAACAAAAGGAGAAACACATACATATAAAAACATATACTTAAGTTAAAAAACAATCTGCCTTATATAAAACATCAGTCTGCATTACTAAAAAATGTAATAATAGAATGAGTATACATATATTATAAATTATATGAACGCAGTCTTAGGTAACTAGTTAAACTAATACCATTGTTCAGGCCAGGTTTGCATAAAGCATTTAGCCTGACTTGCCAACATAACTCTCTAAAGTCCAAAATATCCTCCCACGTACCACCTCTAGGGTCCTGGAAAATTTTTTTCAATAACAACAAATTTAAAACTGCGTGATGGATAATTCACTATATGTCTCTATAGGGCACTATTTGTGTTTTTATTTTTAATGTCTCTAGCTTGCTCGTACATCCACTCCTTTAATTTCCCCTTGGTTTTACCTATATAAAAACCTGTACATGCCTTACATAATGCAGCATATACTACCCCTAATGTGTCACGTGTATTTGCCCTTTAACTTAATATGATTATTGTTTATTACAACTTTGTCAATCTGTTTAACTAAAGGACACTGTGAACAAAATCCACATTTTTTCATACCTATGAGCTGTTAATGTGGGCTATGTTCATGTTTATTCTCTAACAATTGCTTAAAGGTAGAACCTTTTCTGAATACAATATTTGATCTCAGACCCAGTTTCTCAATAATTCCATCAAACCCGTGAAAAATATGTCAATTTTTGTTCAGTATATTAGATATAAACTGGTGATCAATACTAAACTTTGTAACAAAAGAACATTTAAAGTCCTTCTTGTCTATATTACGTACATTTTGTTGCAGGCTCTCTAACATAGGTGTATTCTTGCCATAATTTAAGAGTGGTATAATAATGGGTTCCTATGAGTAAAACAAAAACGCATTATGTCGAACGCTTTTTCGTCGACACATGTAGAGCAAACAGGCAAAACAGCGAAGCGGCTGTTCAGTGAATTCTTTCCCTGGGAAAGAAGTCGCTTGTCTGCTTTGTTGTTTTGCCATGTTCTGGAGTGTAGTGTAGCCCCTTGTCTGGTATAGCTCCCGAGCATGATTGTGCAACAGTTGCTGACCTTAGGGTTAGGGTGCGGGTTAAGGTAAGTGCATATGTATGAAAGTGTTTACTGTTTTAGATTTTGTGTTAGATGTATGGTTGAGTTACGTGTGTATGTGTTTTCAGTTGTTCACTTTTGTTTTTGGGGGGTAGAATTAGGGTTAAGGTAAGTGTGTATGTGTTTGGAGCTGTTTATGTATATGTGTGAGAGTTACTGACGTTAGGGTTAGGGTGCGGGTTAAGGTAAGTGCATATGGTTTAAAATGTTTACTGTTTTTTTTTTCGTTAACTGTATGGTTGGGTTATGTGCATATGTGTATTTAGTTGTTTAGTGGTTTTTGGGGGGTATAATTAGGATGGGGTATGTGTGTATGTGTTTGGAAGTGTGTAAAAGTGTGTAATGTTTTTTTTACGAGGGTTGGAACAGCAATTTCTTTCCCTAGGAAAGAAATCGCTGTTCTGTGGATTTGACATTTTCAGCTTTCGTTGAAAATGTGTCGATATAACACCATTCGCTGTTTTTAGCATTCGATGTTGCAATATAGACCCATTACAATACCTTTCTCTCTTTTAATGCTTACTTCATTGCACATACTTTTTATTAATTCCTAATGGATATTCTCAAGAGTGAAACATATCACAAAGTTTGTAGCACTGAGTTAAAAATTGTTCATCCTTGGTGACCATACAGGCTAACTTTAGAAGTTGACCTTTCACTACACCTTTCTTGACATGCATAGGGTGATTACTGTTGAAATGTAACAAACCATTACTTTATATTGGTTTTCTATATAAGTCACTTATGTAATGTGTATTTTCTTTTTTAATGGTCACATCTAAATGATTAATACTATTACTGTCAAATATATAGGTGAACTTTAAAAACTCAGTGATACTATTAATATATGTAATAAAGCTCTGTATGTCTGTCTTGTTCCATCCATAAAAAAAATAGGTCATCTATATATCGTTAATATAAAGTCCATTTATCAGTAAATCTTGAATTAAATAAGTATTTCCTTTCCCACATTAACATTACTATGTTCGCAAAAACAGGGGCGCATATAGCCCCCATAGCCACCCCTGTTTTTTGTAGGAAATACTGACCTTCAAAAAAAATGAAATTGTTCTTAAGCATAACCTCCATCAAGGTGGCAAGAATAATCACCAGATTATTAGTAAAAAGTGAACTTTCATATAAATACTTTTCAAACCCCTCTATCCCTACATCATGTGGAATAGAGTTGTACAAATTGACCACGTCAACTGTTAAAAAAATAACTTTTCTGTCACATACTAGGCCATTGAACTTTGTTAAAAAATGCCATGAGTCAATTCAAATATGCTCTTCATTTTTGAGAACATCTTTTAATGTAAAATCTATATATTTTCCCATAAATTCTGTCTTAGATCCAATGGCACTAACAATAGGCCTCATAGGAGGATCCAACTTGTCCTTATGTATCTTCGGAATACCGAAGATAGAAGGAATTTTTGGGAATTTCACATGTAACAATTCCAAAAGCCTACCATCTATCAGATCTTGATCTTGCATGTCCTGTAAAATAATATAATTTTTTTGGTAAGAAACATTCACAAATCTTCTAGAAACGTCTTCATATACTGTATCATCCAAAAGCAAAACATTCATTCTATTAACATAATCTTGTTTAGACATTAATACCATGCCTCCTCCATTGTCAGATTTCATAACCCAAATTGTGTTACTGACCAATTTGTGAAGTAATTCTCTCTCATTGCTAGATAAATTATGAACAATATTGTCTTTCCCAATAGACATAGCTTGAAAATCAAAGTCACAAATTTTTTCAAAGACAGTTAAATAATACACCAAGGGAGGGTTAAATAAACTTTTTTTATGCAATGGAACATTGTTAGTGTTGTCAGCTCTATTGTCAAACATTAAACGAAAATTCAAGTTTCTCACAAACATTTTTAAGTCTAGAATAACTTCCACTAAATCAGAACGTTTCGTGGGTACAAAATTCAGAATTTTGCAGAGTAAATTAGCAATATTTTCATCAAAAAACTGCATAGTAAAATTAAAAACTATAAAGTCATCTTTTTCATTTAGTATTTCTGTAACATGTTCATCTTTGTGACAAAAGAATGCATTGTCCTCACTTTTGGACTGTATTAGGTACTGTAAATTCAGTAATTTGTAAATCTGTAGTACATGTAACTTCACCAATAAACTCTAAACCATTTACTTGTAATTCCAGTATGTTTGCTCCCTGTTGTGTTGAAACTGTAGGTTTTGGCGCCCCCGACCCTGGTAGTAGCGCGGTGGCCTGTAATTTGCTTGTTGCACCTGATTTTGTAACCTCGTTGATCTCCTCGGGGTGTCCCGCCCTAAAGAGGCTTGTTCATCTCGTGTGGTGTTTCTGCTGCTCTCCTTGTCATTGGTACATTCCCGATTACGAGCTGAATGAGACAAACCTTGCGTGGGTTTGGGATAGGCTAACCCAGACACATATGCTTTAATGTCTCTTATTAGCTTCTTTTCATTCCGATTTTGTATATCCGTAGCAATTGTATCTGCACTGTCAAAAATGTTTTGATATTTAAACACATTGTGCTCAAATAATAAATCATTACATAGTGTTTTGTCTAGTTCCAATATCTCTCTCTGTATTGTCTCTATTTTATTATGATTGTGTTTAATTAAAACATCCAACAGTTTCATATCTTTTTGATCAAATAGTGCAAAAAATTCTAAATATAAAGGTGAATTGTAGACAAGTCCTGTTGGGTACTTCCAATGCCTGAGACCCTTCGGTACTACTTTATTTTTTATGCATTCTAGAAAGTATGCATTTTCCAGCTGGAGCTTCCTACACTTTGTTAATTTGTTTTCAAACATATTAAGGGACTGTTAAAATGTACAGGTCCCTTGACTGTTGTTACTCAGACTCACAAAAAAAAAGGTCTTTGTGAAGCCAGTCTGTTAAATTCAGCCTCATAGCTGATGAAACATGAGAATTCTGTTGCATATTAGTCTTGCTAGTGCCTGGCTCAGAAACATTGTTAATAAGTGAAGTACCTTCACGTCTGTTCCTGTTAGAGGTTTCTTTAGAGATTTTTTGTATTAGCTGGGTTAAGAATTCGATATTTTCAACTGGGTCATCCCCCAAAGTGATGGTATGCTAAGTGGTGTCCATATCTCAAACCAGCAACCACTCTCAACTTAATGAACTTGGAACCAAAAACAGACTCTTGAAGCAAAACCAGTTTCAAACGTGAGACACCAATCCAATGTCAAAAACACAGCTTAATTTGTGGAACAAAAATTTATTTAGTGCTTTCGTCAGTATATAACTTAGACTTCATCAGAATACTTCCCTTAGCAGGTACACATGTTTAAATACTCTAATTCATTACATCATGTGATAAAATCATCCAATGAAACCCAACTAACCCTTAAACTAAACACAATTAAATATCGGTACATAAAAACTCTACCCATAAAAAGCAGTATAGTCAAAACAATCAAACAAAAGGAGAAACACATACATTATGTAAATAAAAAGTCTGCCTTACATAAAAAAATCAATCTACCTTACTAAAAAATGTAAAAACAGAATGAGTATATGTATATTATAGGTTCATGGGTTCATAGGTTGGTACTAGGCTATTGGCCCTAGGGCCTATACAATCCTAGCCATAACAATTCCCTGGATATTTCTCCCCACAATATTCACTTCTCTGGACCCCTGTCTAGCAGGGCGACTGACATGATCCCTGGGGTGAATTTCCTATCTCCCATCCAATCATCAAGGTTCCTTTTGAAGAGGGCCAATGAGGCACTCTGCTTGACATGTATGGGCAGTCTGTTCCTGAGTATGGGGAGTCTCTGGGTCAGGAACTTATCCCTCCAGCATGTTTTGTTCATTGTTATGACAAGGTTTACATCCCTGGAGCATGTAGCTCTGAAGGATTGGGATTTCTTTAAGTGGAGCATGTCCAACAGCTCAGGGTTTGACATGGCCTTGTATGTTAAGCAGAGATCACCTCTGAGTAGACAATATGCCACAGACTATAGCTGGAGTTTTTTTAGACGGTCAGCATATGGCATCTGCTTTAGGTCTGTGATTCTTTTAGTGAGGAATTTCTGTGGCCTTTCCAGCTGTTGCAGATATCTTGTGAGGTACATACCAAACAGGGCATTATACTCTATAATGGGTCTAATGGAGGATGAGTACAGTGGGACAATGACATCATTTTTTCTGGATGAAAAGCCCTTAGTGATGAGGTGTGCCATATAGAAGGATTTCCTGACTGTTGGGGCGATATGGTTATCAAAAGTGAGACCACTGTCCAACTGTGTCCCTAAGTCTCTCATCACATTTTCAATGTTTAGTGTACTGCCACCTATGTGGTAATTCATGGGTACATGTTTTTACCCAAAGGGGATAACTATACATTTCTTGGCATTAAGCTTGAGCCCATGGCTCTGGCACCAGGCATCTGCTTCTGTAAGGCCCTTTTGTAGAGTATCCACATCATTTGGGGATTCAATAATGGCTCCCAGTTTGTAGTCATCTGTGAACTTTGTTAGCCAGAGTCTATTAGTGTTGGCATGTACTTCAGAGAAGTAGATGCCAAACAAGAGTGGTCCCAGGACTGAACCCTGAGGTACTCCACTTGTCACTTGTCTGGAGCTGGATTTGGAGTCGGCTACTTTTACAGTCTGGGTTCTGTCAGTAAGCCAGTTGGCAACCCATCAAGTGATGTAGGGATTTATGCCCAGCTTAGTAAGTTTATCTATGATTCCAGAGTGGGGGATGGTGTTGAAGGCCTTGGTGAGGTCCAGATAGGCTGTGTGGACCGCCTTACCCTCGTCCACAGCTTTGGAGACTGATTCGAAGAAGTCAATCAGATTCAGGAGACAAGATCGGCCCTTCACAACCCCAAACCAGGTGGGGTCCAGTGTTTGAAGGTTGCCAATGTCTTTGTTTATAAGTTCCATGATAATGCTTTCTATGTCCTTACAGATCAGTTTTGTCAGACTGATGGGATGGTAGTTCCCAGGATCCAAGGCGGATCCCCCCTTGTGGAGTGGGATAACTGTAGCTGTGCACCACTCAGTGGGCACGAAGCCTGAGGTGAGGCTATGATTAAACATGACACTTAGGTGAGGTGCCAGTTCATTTTGTAGTTCATGTAGTACATAGCCTGGGATGTCATCTGGTCCCATGGATGCTGTATTCTTAGCTTTGGAGAGTGCAGTTTCTACCTGTGTGGCCATGATTACTGGAATTTGGCAATCTTTTGGTATTGAGATGGGCCCTTTAGGGGTGGGGGGGGTGAATTTGGCACTAAATCGATCTGCCAGGATATTGGCAATATCCTTGGGATCAGTATATTTAATGCCATTCTGTTGTAGCTCAGAGCAGATCTGAGCATTGCCATTTAGATTCTTGACATAACTATAGAATGCCTTGTGGTTGTCTTTGGAATCTTTGGCAATTTTATTTTCGTAACTAGCTTTTGAGGATTTTATGAGGGATCTCAGCTTCTTACTGAGGCTGGTGAGGGAGTTTTTTGCATCCTGGGATTTTCCTCTTTTCTGCAACAGTTTCTTTCTTCTGTTGTATAGTTTGTTTACAGCAGGGGACCACCAGATAGGCTTCCTTTTTTTGGAGAAGAGCATCTTGGTTCTATTTGGGATGGCACGATTCATGCGTGACTGGATGTGCTCGTACAGTGCTTTAGTGTAGGATTCTGCAGTCAAACTTTCATATCCCGTCTGCATGGGTGTCATGAAGTTTGTCACTTCTGACTTCAGTAGCATGAAGTTGGCTTTGGAGAAGGTTTTTAAGGAGGTTTCTTTACTGGGGGGTGGGTGTGGGATGTGGATATCAAGGGGGATTTGCTTATGGTCAGACCTGACCAATGAGGGGGCGACCACTGGTGTGGAGCATCTATCTCCCATGCTGGTAATGATCAGGTCTAGGATATTGGAGCCCCTGGTGGAACAATGGATTAGTTGATCCATGGCATTGGAATTTATGAATTCCAGGAACCATTGGGAAAAGGAGTTGGTACCCGAGTAGATTTCCCAGTTAATGGCAGGGTAGTTGAAATCACCCAGTGTTAGGTGTTTGGTTGTATCTTAATATTTTCCAGTATGTTTAGAAAGGTGTAGTGAGAATCTTGGTGCATGATGGGGGATCTGTAGCAAGCTACATTTTGGATTGCAGTCTTACCTAGTGTTAGTTGCACCTGGTGAATTTCAGATGCATTGTGTTGGACAACTAGCCTGGAGGTGTAAATATCCTTGGTGAATATGGACACTCCTCCACCTTTAGTGTTTTGGTCTTGGTTTTGTGGCCGAAAAGTGCGGTAAGAGTTGTAGCCTGGTATTGCAGGGGTGCTCCCTGGAGCCTTGAACCAGGTCTCAGTTACTGCACAGATACCGATGTTCTCCATTTTTAGGAGTGCCTCGAGAGAGTGCATTTTGAGGTTTAGACTTATAGCATTGAGTAGCATTACCTTCAGATTTTGCATGCTTGTATCTGTTACAGTGGTGGTTTTATCCTTTGAACCTTGCCTAAAAAAGGCACTATAGGGGTGGCAAGAGCTTTAGCCAGTAACCTGAATCCAAGGGGTGACAGGTGCAGGCCATCTTTGGCAAAGTATTGTGGTTTGTCAATCATGTCTTCCCAGGCAAACAGATACTGGATCCCCTTTGAATGACACCAGAAGCTTAGCCAATTGTTGAAGTCAATCACCTTATATGAACACAGTCTTAGGTAACTAGTGAAACTAATACCATTGTTCAGGCCAGGTTTGCATAAAGCATTTAGCCTGACTTGCCAACATAACTCTGTAAAGGCCAAAATATCCTCCCACGGACAACCTCTAGGGTCCTGGAAAAATTTTTAATAACCAAAAATTTAAAACTATGTGATGGATAATTCATTATATGTCTGTATAGGGCACTATTTGTGTTTTTATTTTTAATGTCTCTAGCTTGCTCGTACATCTGCTCCTTTAATTTCCTCTTGGTTTTACCTATATAAAAACCTGTACATGCCTCACATAATGCAGCATATACTACCCTACTACCTACAAAATCAGGCACAACAAGCAAATTACAGGCCACCACACTACAACCTGGGTCAGGGGTGCCAAAACCAACAGTTTCAACACAACAGGCAGCAAACATACTGAAATTACTAGTAAATGGTTTAGAGTTTATTGGTGAAGTTACATGTACTACAGATTTACAAATGACTGAATTTACAGTACCTAATACAGTCCGAGTACTGGAAATGAACAATGGTTCACAAACTAATGGTGCGCTTGTCGAAAGTGAGGACAATGCGTTCTTTTGTCACAAAGATGAACATGTTACAGAAATACTGAATGAAAAATGTGACTTTATAGTTTTTAATTTTACTACGCAGTTTTTTGATAAAAATATTGCTAATTTACTCTGCAAAGGTCTGAATTTTGTACCCACGAAACATTCTGATTTAGTGGAAGTTATTCTAGACATAAAATGTTTGTGAGAAACTTGAATTTTCGTTTAATGTTTGACAATAGGGCTGACAACACTAACAATGTTCCATTGCATAAAAAAAGTTTATTTAACCCTCCCTTTCTGTATTGTTTAACGGTCTTTGAAAAGATTTGTGACTTTGATTTTCAAGCTATGTCTGTTGGGAAAGACAATATTGTTCATTATTTATCTAGCAATAAGAGAGAATTATTTCACAAATTGGTCAATAATAATGCAATTCGGGTTATGAAACCCGACAAAGGAGGGGGGATGGTATTAATGTCTAAACACATTTATGTTAATAGAATGAATGTTTTGCTTTTGGATGATACAGTATATGAAGAAGTTTCTAGAAGATTTGTGAATGTTTCTTACCAAAAAATTGATATTATTTTACAGGACATGCAAGATCAATATCTTATAGATGGTAGGCTTTTGGAATTGTTACATGTGAAATTCACAGAAGTTCCTTCTAGCTTTGGTATTCCGAAGATATATAAGGACAAGTTATATTCTCCTATGAGGCCTATTGTTAGTGCCAATGGATCTAAGACAGAATTTATGGGAAAGTATATAGATTTTACATTAAAAGATGATCTCAAAAATGAAGAGCATATTTGTATTGACTCATGGCATTTTTTTAACAAAGTTCAATGTTATAGTATGTGACAGAAAAGTTATTTTTTTTAAAGTTGACGTGGTCAATTTGTACAAATCTATCCCACATGATATAGGGATAGAGTGGTTTGAAGAATATTTTTATGAAAGTTCACTTTTTACTAATAATCAGGTGATTATTCTTGCTACCTTGATGGAGGCTATGCTTAAGAACAATTTTATTTTTTTTGAAGGTCAGTATTTCCTACAAAAAACAGGGGTGGCTATGGGGGCTATATGCGCCCCTGTTTTTGCGAACATATAATGTTAATGTGGGAAAGGAAATACTTATTTAATTCTAGATTTACTGATAAATGGACTTTATATTTACAATATAAAGATGACCTATTTTTTATGGACAGGGGACGAGACAGACATACAGAACTTTATTACATATATTAATAGTACCACTGAGTTTTTAAAGTTCACCTATACATTTGACAGTAATTATATTAATTATTTAGATGTGACTATTAAAAAGGAAAATACACATTACATAAGTGACTTGTATAGAAAACCATCATATAGTAATGGTTTGTTACATTTCAACAGTAATCACCATATGCATGTCAAGAAAGGTGTAAGGTGAAAGGTCATCTTGCAAGGTTAGCCTGTATGGTCACCAAGGATGAACAATTTTTAACTCAGTGCTACAAACTTTGTGATATGTTTCACTCTCGAGAATATCCAGTAGAATTAATAAAAACTATATACAATGAAGTAAACATTAAAAGAGAGAAGGGCATTATTATACCATTCTTAAATTATGGCAAGAATGCACCTATGTTAGAGAGCCTGCAACAAAATGTAAGTAATATAGACAAGAAGGACTTTAAATGTTCTTTTGTTACAAAGTTTAGTACTGATCACCAGTTTATATCTAATATACTAAACAAAAATAGGCATATTTTTCAGTGGTTTGATAGAATTATTGAGAAATTGGGTCTGAGACCAAATATTGTATTCAGAAAAGGTTCTACCTTTAAGCAATTGTTAGAGAATAAACATGAACATAGTCCACATGAATGGTTCATTGGTATGAAAAAATGTGAATTTTGTTCACAGTATCCTTTAGTTAAACAGATTCACAAACTTGTAATAAACAATATTCACATTAAGTTAAAGGGCAAATACACGTGACACCTTGGGGGTAGTATATGCTGCATTATGTGAGGCATGTACAGGTTTTTATATAGGTAAAACCAAGAGGAAATTAAAGGAGTGGATATACGATCATGCTAGAGACATTAAAAATAAAAACACAAATAGTGCCCTATAGAGACATATAGTGAATTCTCCATCACATGGTTTTAAATTTTTGGTTATTGAAAAAATTTTCCAGGACCCTAGTGGTGGTCTGTGGGAGGATATTTTTGCCTTTAGAGAGTTATGTTGGCAAGTCAGGCTAAATGCTTTATGCAAACCTGGGCTGAACAATGGTACTAGTTTAACTAGTTACCTAAGACTGCTTTCATATAAGGTATAATATACGTATACTCATTCTGTTATTACATTTTTTAGTAAGGCAGATTGATTTTTTTATATAAGGCAGATTGTTTTTTTACTTAAGTATATGTTTTTATATGTATGTGTTTCTCCTTTTGTTTGACTGTTTTGACTATACTGCTTTTTATGGGAAGAGTTTTTATGTACCAATATTTAATTGTTGTTAGTTTAAGGGTTAGTTGGGTTTCATTGGATGATTTTATCACATGATGTAATGAATTAGAGTATATAAACATGTGTACCTGTTAAGGGAAGTATTCTGATGAAGTCTAAGTTATATACTGATGAAAGCGCTAAATAAATTTGTGTTCCACAAATTAAGCTGTGTTTTTTGACGTTGGATTGGTGTCCCACGTTTGAAACTGGTTTTGCTTCACGTTTCTTCAAGTTCATTAAATTGTTAGAGAAACCTAGCTGTACTTCAGTGCTAACATTTATAGTCTTCACTGATCCTTTTGTCTTTAACTTATCTGCTAAAACTCCTGAATGCACCCCCCCCCCTCAGTGTCACTGTCTCCCACAGATGCTGTGCACCTCAGCTGTACCTTGTATTTATCCTGTGCTCCTGACGAAGGTTTACAATCATATATACTGAATATGTAGATATATAGTCTGCCTTCTAAATCAATACAGGTTAATTCAGCTTCTTAATGAATTACAAGAGTCTGAGATGCTCTTATTATAATGGATGCTTTAAATAAACACAAGCTTTTTTTCTCCTAAATAAAAACTTACTGATTTAAACAGCAACTGTCAACAGCATATACAAATAGAAGCTTTATCATAAAAAAATAAAATACAGCCTAGTCCTGTACTGGAAAAATTATATAGAAAGTGCCAAACTAGTTATAGGTTTGTAGCCCATTCTTCAGAGTTCTAAATATATTACTGCCCTCTGCTGTTCTAAGCAGAAAAGCAGGTACCCATTTTACCACTACAGGCCAAATGTTTCTCTTGTGATCCACATAAATATCTAAGACCTCAGAGCAGGTCATTCTCTGATTAAGCATTTGTTCCTAAACCCTATCAACTAAACAGTTTTCAGTAAGCAAGAAAGTGTGATATTCTCTTTTTTTCTAAACAACACATAACGAAGAGAAATGTGACATAAATACATCCAGTACAGTTTTGCCAAAAACCCAATATTAAGTATTTACACTTTCATATAATGCAGAACTGTAGCTGTAGGGTAATCTTTGATTATGTGTTTGTATCTATAGGTTAGTGCATATTTTGATGCAAATTAGTTCCTCTGCCTAATGTCTTAAACTTGTTCTAGTATAAGAAATTGTTGTTGGAGGAAGTATTTTACATCCAAAATATAACTTATGTAAGTATTTATTGTCTGAACACAGAGACACATACACACACACACACACACACACACACACACACACACACACACACACACACACACACACACACACACACACACATAAAGATTCACACACGAGCATGGTTTTCTTTCATTTTTATTTATTTTCTTTTTTTTTTTAATTTTATGCTGACTGAGTGCATAAAAGTAGCGGCCGTTTGATTTTTCTTTTTTTAATGTCCGAGCTTCACGGCAGCTTAATATGCTGGCATGAAGTGGTGGACTTGATTTCAGTGGGCATTAACTGTACATGCACTCCCACCTTGAAAACGTTGGTATTCCAATCAGAGTGGCAATATAAAGGTCGCCTATTCTCTAAAGAGTATTATGATCAGGTTACCCAACGTAACTAGCTTATTATGTGTTCAAGACATTGGTGCTAAGAAGTTCACATTAAGAGCGAAGCTTGAAAGGTGAATCTTGGCATCCATTTTGAGAACACATAATATTGAGTAACGATCAGAGATCCGATCACAATTCTTTGTTATTCATGTAGCTTTTTTTGATTCATGTACTACTAGTTGCAAAAAAAATAAAATAAATAAGTAAAAATAAAATACACAAGTTGTTGCACCAACTTAGAAAGCCAGTAAAGTTGGGAAGCACGTTATGTTTTTATGTATTCCCTGTGTAAGGGAAGCAGATGGTTCCCAAATACATTTTTATTGGCTCAAATGTTGGCAACAGCAAGCAGAAATAATGAAGTCATGTTCTGCTGCTGTTGTTTACTGGCCATCACAGTGCATTCTAAGTGGCTAACACCAGATGCGATCTTAGCAATTGTTAATCACTCTTCTAAGAGTCGTTAAGTTTGGGCCTCGAGCAATACTAGCGCTAAACTGGGATGCCATTTAACTGATATTTGATCACAATCACATTGCTCCATGCATGACAATTTTTGGTATGCAATGTTAGTGTGGAAGAGACAGCTAAGGAGGTCAGGTCAGGATTATATCCAATAGGCAAAAACATAGTTATTTAGATGAACCCAATGTGCACCTCTGATGTCATTCTGTAATCCCTATTCTGTGAACAGCTTTGTGTCTTTTTAATACTTTTGGAAATATCTGATCACAGAGTTTTGAAACTAAATAAATCTTATCTTTTTCTTGTGTAAAATTTAGAAGAGATGGTTTCCATTAACATTTTATAGATTTTTATGCTTAAATATAAACATTATTGACTAGCTTCTTGCCAGACAGGTACTACTGCGTCTTCAACAGACATAGTTTTCTTCAGAAAACTTTGACTCAATTTCAACTCATTTAATTGTTTAATACTAAACAAGATTATTGTAGCTGCAGGCTCTATGCCCTTTGGGCTTTAATTGTCTCTGATGCTTTTCCTCTCATGAAACAATAATCCTCAGCCTTTTGACATCAGAGTGATTTTGTCTGGCACTAGGTTGCAATGTCATATGCTAAGGATTACACTTTTATTGCAAAAATAAGCAATGCAGACAAATGAAGTTCAAAGGGAAAAATCCTGTTTTAATGAATATGTCTTCAATAATAAATAATAGATAGATTTGAAATTCAAATTACAAGGCAATGCTGTATGGCTACATTTTGCTGAAGTCAACTATGAATTTTTATGTGGGAAGCAAAGAACCTTTTTAACTATGCAAAGTGGACCCAAAGGATAATTGCATTAAAGTGGTTCATTTAATTCAAAGGCAATTAAAAGTCTAAGCAGAAGTGCTTGTACATGTTAAGGCTGTAAAAGTTAATTTATAGTTAATAGTCTGGAAACCTTAGAGGAGTTGGAATGCAATAAAGCAGACTATATATCCAAGATAGACATTGGAAATGGTACCGTCTACTAAAGGACAAAGGGGCAACTTACCCTCAAAGACAGGACCATTGTATACTAAAAGGCTCACATCCAAGCATACAGGGTGATGACACTTAGATGAAAGGCAAGGTCACAACCACCAACAGCAAACAGGCAAGCACTAGTCAGTTAGTAAAAGTGACGAATGTCAGGCACACTGAAGGAAAATTAAAAAAAAAAATAAAAACAAACACCTAGTCCCTAATGTATCACTAATGACTGCAGGAATAACATATATATATATATATATATATATATATATATATATATATATATATATATATATATATATACATATACACACACATTTATTTTATTTTATTTTTTTTACAGTCTTTAACTCATTAATAACTACTGTATGTGGTGTGGAATGTCACAGCTCTAGTAAACTACATACATCCTGCATTCCTGAGCATTTTCTTAAAAACAAAGTTAAAAAGCTAAAGATAAACAAATTCCAAAATTTCATGAACAATTAAAGCTATTACAACTGCACAAAGGGCAATGTTTACCAGTAAGAAGTATTCTTTACTGTGATAATAGTCATTGAATTCATTTACTTTTCCATAAATGCTGTAATATATTATAATACACAAAACCTCCAAAGTATATTTTAATAAACTTTCACAAACAAATCTTCATATTTTAAAAACTGTACAATCTAGACATATTTTGCTAGAACATTTTCATTAACCATGCATAGGCACTCACATGACAACAAGAAGCTCCCAAGTGCATTTTTACAGAGACATTTACAGAAATATGAAAATGTATGATGGTTAATTACATAATTAAAACAAATAATATGGATATTTGTCAAGATCTGCAGCTTACACTGAAAATGTCAAAGTCAGTTTTCTTTATCAATGTCTAATGTTTCACTTAATATCATGCAACAATTTATAAGCCACTTGTTTTTGGAAGTATTAAGTACATGTGGAAATATTGCATATTTTCATAATTACTAGCAAACAGGAAGGGATGTTTCCAGTATAGTGTGATATAAACTATGCTCTGCATAATACAGCACTAGTTTTATTTTATTTTTTTATGTGGTTATTCCAACAAGAGTATATAAAGGGTCGATCCCAGGGACGTCCGAATCCACCATTGTCGGCCGCAGCAACTTATCACTATTTGAAATTATGTAGAATCACCATTCCTTAGTACCTGAGAATGCAACCTGTTCTTAGAAGCACAGTAAATTAAAAGTCACAATTTCAGACAGATAAAGAAAGAGTATCACAGAAACTCAGACAGGCAGAGAAACCGACAGATTTAGACAATGACATGACAAGGAGAACTGTGACAACAATCTAGCTTTAGACTATATTAAATATGACTTACATTATTTTCACTCTCAAGATAATTACTAATACTATAAGAAAGAAAAGTGAATTCACAGATAGATACAGACTTTACTGATGAGTAGAAATCATAGTTAAGATTTGTGTACCCTTTCTAAGCACTGATCTCCAAAAAAAGTTTGCAAACATCCTGACCCACCCAGAAACGATGGTGGGAGGTGGGATGTCAGCAAATAAAGATATTTAAGCTCAAATATCAGTCCAAGCTGACACCTTGATGATACCTCTTTGATATAGCAGCTGTCTCTAAGAGACTCAGAACACAGGTAGTCATACTGATCAACGCAGGTGACTTTCTTAAAATGGAGCAGACTGCCACACATCAAACAGGTTGTATGATATAAATATATATATATATATATATATATATATATATATATATATATATATATAAATATCTACTGTTTATTTTATATATATATATATATATATATATATATATATATATATATATATATATATATATATATATATATATATATATATATATATATATATATATATATATAGTGGGATAGTATGCACTGACTGTATGGTATTTGTTTTACTAGCTGTGATATCATTTTGTCTTAGCTGAGCACTTTTTTGGCTTGGTTTTATTTTATTTTTTGTTTGCTACTTAGCGTCACTACATTTATTGCTTAATTTAGTATTTTTAGATGTCTGGTTTTATACTGAGTACAGGTTTGGTGTTGTCACTTGCTGTTTTTCTAGTAATACAAGTTGTATGTCATGGTAGTAATATCTGAGGATTGGATCATGTCATTTGGCTACCTGTCAGTGAAATGGTGCAGTGCTTGGGTTGTCTTCTGTCTTTGCCTGGTGCCAGCTCTGTACTATTTATGCTTATTCTGATGGGGTAATGCCTCTCTTTGTATTGGTTGCGGATAACATTCTTTAGTTGTAGTTACACTTTAGTCCAGGTCTGACTATTTTACCAGGATTTGCAATGGGGACTTTTGGTGTCAGGCTCCTTTACTCGCTGTTAACTCTTTCAAGGTACATCAAAGGTTGCTTGACAGTAACTCCTTGCGCTTCTCTGTGTGGAACTTTTCATCAACATATTGTGGTACCAAGAACCACGTATGTTGCAGTAGAAACCAATATACCACACACAGACAGTGTATGCCTCTTTGGCAGTTCCCAACATTACTTTGTGTTTTATCCCTCGTCTCTGTCAGCAGTTAAATGCCAGTAGCTGTATGTGCTTATTATAATAACATTCTTTTGATGTGGTTTTTTTATGAATATATAATTATTAGAAATAAATCTGAACCAACCCACCAATGTGGTACATTTGTACCCTTTGGACTTCTGGTTTCTTTCATGCATATCTTACAGTGTTGGTATTATCACAGTGCGGCTACCGTTAATCCAATATATGATAGCTACATAGAAATTTCAAGTCCCCACATTGGCAGCTCCATTCACATGTATTATTTCACACACAATCACAGTTTACTCACTGTCAAAATTATCATTGGGTTAGTAACAACCTTTCAGTCATCTCATCTTAGTATACCAATCTTAAATTTTTAAACATATATGTCAGAAGTACAGGTCAGCTCTAATTCATTTTATACAATTTGTTTTAAATATACATGCATAAGTATATATATATATATATATATATATATATATATATATATATATATATACTCAAAAGTTTCTCACATTTGTTCCCCAGGAGATATAGTTGATTGGAGAGGATTTACGCCACAATTTTTACATCATTCCATTGGGCAGACCGTATATATACACTCTTACGCTGATTGTAAGAGTAAGAATGTTATATACTATGCACAATGTGTAGCATGTGAGTATTTTTATATAGGAAAGACCAATAGGACTCTGAAGGAGAGGGTACTGGAACACTATGGAGACATTAGGAATCTGAAAATGACTAATACCTTGGCAAAACATGTTAATAGTTGTGGGAAAGAGCATTGGTTTATGCTTCTGGTACTTCAGGTTATGGATTTGAGCATCAGAGGTGGTGATTTATAGGTTCATAGATTCATAGGTAGGTACTAGGCTATCAGCCCAAGGGCCTAAGTAAGCTCAGCCAACAAGACTCCTTGGCTTATGCCACCCAAAAAGTTAATTTCCTGTGCCCCTGTTGAGCAGAGCCACAGAAGTGACCCCCGGAGTGTATTTCCTATTTCCCATCCACTCATCAAGATTTTTCTTGAAGAGTGCTAATGAGGAACTTTGCTTGACATAGATGGGTAGCTTGTTCCAGAGTATAGGAAGTCTCTGGGACAGGACTCTATCCCTCCAGCATATCCTGTTTATTGTGGTGACAAGGTTTAGGTCCCCAGAGCATGTAGCTCAGAGGGATTGGGATTTCTTTAGGTGTAGCATGTCCAACAGCTCTGGGTTTAACATAGCTTTGTATGTTAGGCAGAGATCTCCTCGGAGTAGGCTATATGCTACAGAGTAAAGCTGGAGTTTTTTGAGACGGTCGGTGTAGGGCATCTGTTTGAGGCCAGTAATCCTCTTTGTGAGGTACTTCTGTGGCCTTTCCAGCTGCTGCAGATGTCTTGTGAGATACATTCCAAAAGGGGCGTTGTACTCTATAATGGGTCTAATGAGTGCTAAGTAGAGGGGAACAATGACCTCTTTTTTCCTGGATGGGAACCCTTTTGTGATGAGGTGTGCCACATAGAAGGATTTCCTGAATAATGTGTCGATGTGATTATCAAAGGAGAGACTTCTGTCCACCTGGGTCCCAATGTCTCTTATCACACATTCAGCATTAAGTAGACTGCCATTTATGTGGTAGTTCATGGGTACAGAGTTTTTACCAAAGGGGATGACAATGCACTTTTTGGCATTGAGCTTGAGACCATGGCTCTGACACCAGGCATCTGTCTCAGTGAGGGCCTTCTGCAGGATGTCCACATCATTTGGGGACTTGACTTTGGCTCCTAGTTTGCAGTCATCTGCGAACTTCATTGGCCAGAGGCCTTCTGTGTTAGTCTATACTTCAGAAAAGTAGATGCCAAACAGGAGAGATCCCAGTACTGAACCCTGTGGTACTCCACTTGTCACTGGTTTGAAGTCAGATTAGGAGTCTGCAACTTTTACAATGTGGGTTCTGTCAGTGAGCCAGTTGGCAACCCATCTTGTGACGTAGGGATTTATACCTAGTTTAGTGAGTTTAACTATAATTCCAGAATAGGGGATGGTGTCGAAAACCTAGGTGAGGTCAAGATAGGCTATGTGAACTACCTTACCCTCGTCTATGGCTTTGGTCACCACCTCAAAGAAGTCGATCAGGTTCAGAAGGTATGATCTGCCTTTCACAAACCCGAACTAGGTGGAGTCCAGTGTTTGGAGGTTACCAATGTCTTTGTTTATGAGTTCCATGATGATACATTCCATGACATTGCAGACCAGGCTCGTCAGGCTAATAGGGCGGTAGTTCCCTGGATCAGTGGTGGCTCCACCTTTGTGGAGTGGGATAACTGTTGCTGTGAACCATTCAATGGGCACAAAGCCTGACATAAAACTATGATTGAACATGGTGCTTAGGTGGGGAGCCAGTTTATTCTGAAGTTCATGTAAAACACAACCTGGGATGTTGTCTGGTCCCAGGGATGCTGTGATTTTGGTTTGAGAGTGCAGCTTTTACCTGCATAGATGTGATTACAGGGACTCTGCATTCTTCCTGTATAAATATGGACCCTTTAGGGGGTGAGAGGGGGGTAATGTTAGCACTGAACCTATCTGCCAGGATGTTGGCAATATCAGTTGGTTCTGTATATTTAGTGCCATTGTGCTATAACTCAGAGCAGATCTGGGTGTTGCCATTGAGATTCTTGACATATCTATAGAATGCTTTGTGGTTGCCCTTAGAATCAGTGGTGATTTTGTTTTCTTAGCTAGCTTTGCAAGATCTTATAAGGGATCTCAGCTTCTTACTGAGGCTGACCAGGGAGATCCTCCACTCATGGGATTTTACTCTCTTTTTGCAACAGTTTCTTTCTTCTATTGTAGAGTTTGTTTATGGCAAGGGACCACCAGATTAGCTTCCTTTTTTTGGAGGATAGCATCTTGGTTCTGTTTGGGATAGCACGATCCATGCACTTGTGTAAGTGCTTATAGAGTGCATTTGTGTAGGATTCAGCAGTTGTAGCTGTATTGTCCATCTGCATGGGTGTCATGAAGTTCGCCACTTCTGTCTTAAGGAGCATGAAGTTGTTTTTGGAGAAATTTTTTACCATGGTTTCCTTAATGGTGGGTTGGGGCAGGATGCGGATATCTGGGGTGATTAGCTTATGGTCGGATCTGACCAACGAGGAGTTGACTTCAGGTGTGGAACACTGGTCACTCATGTTGGTAATGACTAGGTCTAGGATATTGTTGCCTCTGGTGGGGGTGTGGATAAGTTGATCCAGGGCATTGGAATTTATGAATTCCAGAAAGTGTTGAGCGAAGGAGTTGGTACATGAGTAGTTTTCCCAGTTAATGGTGGAGTAGTTGAAATTGCCCATTATTAGACTGTTTGGTTGAACCCTAATATTTTCCAGTATATCAAGAAAAGAGTAGTGGGAATCCTGGGGCATGGTGGGGGATCTGTAGCAAGCTACAATTTGAATTGCAGTTTTGCCCAGAGTTAGTTGCACTTGGATAACCTCAGATGCATCATGCTGCGCAACTAGCCTGGAGGTGTGGATATCCTTAATGAATATGGACACAACTCCACCTTTGGTGTTCTGGTCCAGATTAGAAGGCCGAAAAATGTGGTATGCGTTATAGCCTGGTAATGCAGGGGTGCTCTCTAGAGCCTTGAACCAAGTCTCAGTCACTGCACAGATATTGATGTTCTCCATTTTAAGGAGTGCCTCGAATGAGTGCATTTTGAGATTTAAACTTCTAGCATTGAGTAGCATTGCCCTCAGTTTTTGTTTGCCTGTTCCTGTTATGGTAGTGAATTTGTCATTTGAACCTTGCCTAAAAAAGGCACTATAGGGGCGGCAAGACCCTTAGCCAGTATTTGGAATCCCAGGGGTGACAAGTGCAGGCCATCTCTGGCAAAGTATCATGGTCTGTCGACCATGTCATCCCAGGCAGACAGATAATGGATCCCCTTAGAATGACACCAGAAGCTTAGCCAATTGTTGAAGTCAATCATTTTGTCCTTGTGCTGCGGTATAATTCTGGGAGATGGCAGGATGCTACTCAGAGCTAGGGTCATACCTGCCTGGGCTACAAGATCGGAGAGCTCTTCCATGTCTCTTCATGTAGTCCAGGGAGGTACATCTCAGGTCATTCACACCAACATGGACAATGACAGAGTCATATTTGTACTTGTTGTGGAGTGACCTGAGTGCGTGGGTTATGTGGTGGATCCTGGCACCTGACAGGCAGCTGACAATAACCTTCTCCTTTTTTAGCCTGGTGAGTGAAACATCAGTGTGCCTGACTATAGAGTCACCTATGACTAGTGTGTTGGCTATGTTGTTTTGCCTTATGGGCTGCGGTTTATTGGCACACTGAGTCTGTGGGCTATGTGTCATTTGGGTTGTGTTGGGGAGTGGAGGTTGCTTCTGTTTCTGCTTTGGAGGTCTCAGTTGCTTGAGCAGATTATTACTGAGAGCCTCTGTGAATGTTTTTGTGTTTCTATGTGTGGATTTTGGTGGTGTAGGTTTAGTGGGACTATTTGATGAGTGTGGTGTGGTGCAAGTGTTTACCTTCTCCTCTTGACTGTCAAGTTCAGTCTTGGTTGGAGAGAGCTTTATCTCCAGTTTGGCTAGATAAGTGCATCTCTCACAGGTTGTGGTGTTGGATGTGAGACAGGTTATGACTTTGGTAAGATTGTGTTAGTTTTTGAATTGATTCAATGAAATGGGTATTAAGTAAATTGGCAGTTTCTAGGAGGGAGTAAAAAAGTAGGCAAAAATGGTTTGCTATACGTTGGTAGTAAAAGTTGAGGCTAAATGTAGGTATTGTAGGTGGGGTGGAGAATAATGAGGGGGATGGAGAATGTGAGAGAGGAGTGGTTAGAAGTTAGACAGGACAGTTAGGATTGGATTATTAGGAGTAATGGGAGTGGTTGGAAACAAGGTGTATCAGGTATAAATGTAATGAAAGTGGGGGTGGATGAGAATGGGAGTAGAGTAGAGGAGCGGAGTGAGCCTGAGAGTAGTGAGGGCAAATGGACTGGGTTGGACCAGAAACAGCAGTTGCCACAAAAAACAATCACTAAGGCAGGAAGCAGAAAGTAAGGAGTACAGCAGAGTGCAAACAGCAGGTAAGTAGAACAAGTCACGGAGTGAGCGGAGGTGTTGGCAAGGAGGGATAAGAAGCTACAGCAAGGTATTCACAAGGAATCACAGTTAAAAGAAATACTGTTAAATGGATACTTCAACCAGAAAAGAGTGGATTATACCAAATAATATTATCAACAATAGGGCAGAGATAAACTATAAAATGCAAGAGAGAAATGAGTAGTCAAGGTTATTAGGGGGTAGTGAGTATAGAGGAAGATCCTGGTGGTGTGCAGGCATCCGTTACTGTTTACAAAGTAAGACTTGCAATATTTAAAGCTGAAATATACATTAGTTTAAAACTGAGTTTTTATGGAAGAGTATGGTCCTCTTCCCAGGTGGTGGTGAGGTTTCTTATCAATAAAGTTAGAGGCATGCAGTAAGGAAGTTACACTTTTCCCTTAAAACCTAGGGAAAGAGGAAAGGAAAGAGTGTGGTGAGCATTATATGGGAGAAACAAACAGTGGTTTTGTCTACTATAGGTAACAGCAACAAGAGTGTTCACACAAAGAGGGGTTAATTGAGAAAAGGACGAAGATTAGTTAACAGCAGTGCAGAATAGAGTATAACAAGTGTGAACAGTAGTTTAATACATTGCATTCACTATAGCTCCTTCCATATAGTAGAGAAATACAATCACAAGATGCTAGTGTTTAACATCTATCACAGCCAATATTTATACCAGAGTTAAAAAGCAATTCTTCAGCAGTCCTACACTAAGAAAACCCCAAGTAATGAAGTATGCACAGACAGAGCAGGTCTAAAGTATATAAAGTAAGCTACATGTACATGCATTTCAAGCAGCAAAATGGAAACAATAGCTATCCCCTTTCTTGCCAGTCTCAGTGGGTGTACCTGAACTCTCAGTTTTGAGCCCTGTTTTGTTTAACATCTTTACCAACAATCTTCGTAAATGAGCCCCTTACTTGTTATTGGTGTAATATGCAGATGATGCCACCCTTATATGTTCAGCTAAAAGCCTCTCCCAGCAGCAAAACATCGCCCAAGACAGCTTCTTCACAACTGAGTCTTGGTTATCTGACCACCAACTTCTGCTAAATATGAAAAAAAAGCAAACAAACTTATGCTCTTTACTCCTGAAAGTCCCTCTGTTCATAAGCAAACCTTCTGTATTATGCACAAATAGAAAATGTATCCAACACAAAACTACTTGGGGTGAGTATTGACAATAACTTAAAATTACACCTGCACATATCCCAAGCCATTGGAAAAAGACACCAAAATCTTGGGCTCTTATACCATGCTAAAACATTTCTCACATACTCTTCTAGAAAAATGTTGGCATCTTCTTATTTCCTCCCTTCACAACTATATGCTTCACCCATTTTTACCAACTTACATGCTGCTCTGAAAAATAAAGTTGAGGTCTGCTACAACAAAATAGCCAAGTTCACACACAACATAGTGTATTACAATCACCACTGCCTTGCTCTGAAATAACTAAACTGGCTAAAATTACTACACTACCTAAACTGCTCCCAACTAATGATTGCCCACAACATTTTACACAAGCCTAATAATAATTCTACCCTCCAACACATAGTACAGATATATGCACCTCGCAGACAACTACGTTCTAACAACAAAATAACCTCCACTAAATGAAACAATACTGCAGATTATGTTCTTTTCTGCACAGCAGTTGCAAAATTATGGAATAACATCCCTGTAACACTCAAGCTGAATATCTCCCTTTCTAGCTACAGACACTGCTTAAAGCAACACCTAAACTCCTCGTGGTTATGTTCCTCCTCCCACCCTGATTGAGCAATACTCATTTCTCTATGACACTATTCTCTTCCCTCCTCTATCAGACCAAAGTCCCACCACCTTCCGACACCTCAGTCTCCACTCTTCCCTCTCCTCTCTCACACCACCATCTATGTTTCCTCTTTTTTCCACTCCCCTCACAGCTTCTCTAATCTTTACCTCCACTTTTTCCTTCATCCCCTCTCCCTTCTATCTTATCAAATATTGGACTGCCTTATCCTTTTCAGTTCTCCAACAGACAGCACCAGTCGTTACCACCTCTTTCTCCCTTTTCTTATCGATTTGCCCCCTTCCAAACTTCTTCCACTTTTTTCTGCTTTTTCTAACCTCCATAACAACCTTTCCACCTCTTATATACTTTTCATTACCTCCACTAAAGCAGCTCTTCCCCATACTTTCCTAATAGTTGTCTCCCCCACATCCTCAGACTATTGCACCACTATTATACCCCTTACTCCTTATTACTTGTACTATTCCAGTCTTTCCTAATGGCCTAAATACTGTACTAAAACCCCAGCGATGTACATACCATACAGTATCAAGCATAATGTTTGTATACTATATTGTTTAAACTGAGTAGAGTGTTCTGTGTACTAATATCCCCACTATGTAAATACCATATGGTATCTACCAATATGTTTCTTTACTATACTGTTTAAACTGAGTAAATTGTCTACTTTAAGGCTTAAACTAGGAGCTTTTCCCCCAGGGCTTCCTTGAAAATGGAACTTACCCAGCTGGACTCTCATACCAAACAAAAGCAATAAATAAAAATTGTTGTTGTTTGTCTTTTTTGGCTTTTCCCGGTTAGGGGTCGCCACAGCAGAACTCTGGTCCGCTAATGATTGGTAGTAGATTTTTATGGTGCTGAGTTGCCAGCCTGATGCTCAACCTTCAGCGAAGGCATGCTCATTCACGCATGTCTTTCCGAGGCCACTCGACCGCGGGGAGGACATGCAGACTCCACACAGAAGTTACTCCAGCTGAAAATCTAACAGGAGAACCTCTTGCTGTGAGGCAGCAATGCTACCGCTGTACCACCATGGCTTAAAAGCAATAAATAAAAATAAAAACAAATAAATAAGTTATAGTTCAGAAGTATAATTTTAATGAATTTTACTTTATCACTCTCTGTCTTTCTCTCTTTCTCTCTCTCTCTCTCTCTCTCTATATATATATATATATATATATATATATATATCTACTGTATATAATAGTTGGTCAATAACTGCAGGGTCGGCCATGAGGGTTGGGGGGAATAGCATGGTGCTGCATGCTTGTGGATAGGCACAGGGTGGCCTCCCTTCCTTGTGGACCCCCCCCCCCAACACTTACTTTTAGTTGGCCTTCAGGTTTGAATGACTTTGTTATAAAGGAATGAATATACAGGTTCTGAGTTTTATTATCAAAGAAGCTGAGGAGGTACGGTGAATGCCACTCAGGCAGAAGTCAAGGCAAGTCAGTAGGGGACGTGTGCACGCCAACTGGCAACAACTAGGGTTATTGGTGAAAGATGACAATGCTATTCTCTATTTTATTTTATAAATAATTTATTTAGAAGGATTAATGCTATTTTTTGTATTATGGTGATAGTAATAAATGGACCTACTGGCATTATTGTTGTGGTTATTAGTTTGGAAAGAGGGACAAGAAAAATTTGCATGAAAGCATCCTGTCCATGCATGAATGGACAGGGGGAAGAGGCATGTCAACAAACAAGGATGTTTAAGCTTATAATTCAATCCAAGCTGACATGTCAGTGGTACAGCTTTATTTGACATAGCCCACCCTTCCCAATTTTCTAATTTCTTTACATGAATGGGCATGGGGTTGCCTTAAACTCTCCCCTCCATGGATCCTCTTTCATTTCATTTCATTTACCTCCAGGTTATGTGACTTTGTCATAAGGGAATAAATATAAAGGTACAGAGTTTTAGCAACAGGGAAGCTGAGGAGGCAGAATGAATGTCACTTGTGCTGAAGACAAGTCAGACTGGCACCGCTGGGGTGTACATTGATCAATAACCACTGGTATTATTAGTGACAGGTTACAATCTAATTTGATGTTATAAATATTTTTTTTTCTGAAGGACTGATGTTAATATTTACATTATTGTGATCATGATAAATGGTTGCACTGGCACTGTTGTTGTTATTGGGTCAGGACATCGGAGAAGAATAATATACCTTTGAGATTTACACACAACCTTCACTTTCATTCTGGGATTCTTTGCAAATCACAAGACCAGAACAAAGTGCAAGATCAGGTGGGCTAGATACCTGTTCCACCAAGTTAAGAACATTAGCATAGCATTCCAAATTAAGCTTTATTTTCAGGTCAGTTACCAAATTCCAGTCAAAAAGACAACTTCTTAGTAGGTACATGAAACCCTGTGTAATGTTCACAAAACAAGGCACTGATAGTATATTAGATTAAGCCTAGCAATTTCTTGCTGGTTATAGTCTGTAGATATGGATGCAGTTCTCACAGTACTTACTTGCCCAATAGGTACCTCAGAAAACCTCTTAGGCAAGTGACAGCATGTAGGCTGCTAGTGAAAGCAGGCAGTGACACCTACTCAGTCTTTCCAGAGAACAAAATAAATAAATAAATAAATAATGCATTTGACAGCTGTAGCTTTAATACCAAACATTGTCACTTGACAAATAGGGTTAGTGCCTTTTCTCCAAGTGGAAGTGTCTTTTAACCCAGCAACTAGTTATAGCCAAGAGCCAGCAGGGGCAAGATATATGGTGGGTTACCAGACATAATAACCATCACTTATAGCCAAAAGCCATCAGGGACAAGACACGTGGTATGTTACCAGACATGATGATCACTAACTCGACAAGATGAAGAGTTAAAGATGTCAAGCAGAAGAAAGAAGCCACTTTTTCTCTGAATTCATGATGATTCTGTGAACTCAGTTTCTCAGAATACTGGAAATAAGAAGTGGTTACAGAGAAAGTCACTCTCAGTGAATCAGACATATAGGGATGGATTCCAAAAGCTTTACTTAACAAAAGAAGGATGTGCAATCTGTTTGGTCTTGCTGCAATGAACTGTGCCATCCACCCCCACTGCCCAAGGATGGCATCATCACAGGTGTGCAAGGGTCATTCAAGTCAGTACTTTGCAATACCTGGAACAAAAAATGAGATTCATAACAATTTATGTCAATGATTCTCATTACATATTCTGAGCATAGCCCCAGCTTCTCTGGGAAGCCAGCAGGGCTGCAGAGTCCATAAAAATTTCTTGGGCACAACAGCTACATCTGTATATATGACCAGGTATTGCAGACACTGAGCTTGCCTGCAGCACTATGTCTGACATACAGGTAGAGCAACATGTCCATGAGGATGTCCATTGCAACAACTCCATATAATGTGGACTGTTGAATACAGGCATAACAGACAGCACAGCCACTGTTCATCATGCCTGCCTTCCCTTTATCCAAGAAAAGAGATGAGCATGTAGGGCCACTAGCACACCAGGAATTTACATCTATTTTTTAAGAATGCAGCAATGTGAGCCATCCCTAAAGGAATTTGGAGAATGATGAGTGATCTCATAGAATTCTATGGGATGGTTTGCAGCACAAACAACCACACATGCATGAAGACTCAGGTCCCCTCTGACTCCTAAAATCTGCAGTACAGCTTCACCTGTATGTAGAAATGCATACTGAAAGGGATCTGGCTTCCTGCCAGGTATTGCCTGCAATACTTCGTCTCTCATACAGACTGAGCTGCAAAATTAGCATTATATCCCATTGGTTTTAATTGGATTTACCATTTAGTCAGCCTTGGCAAACCTTGAACAATGTACAATGATGACTTTCCTCTTTTGGAATGGGGCAAAAGGGTCTGGCAGTCCCATTTAGCTTACACTGAATGGGACTGCCTGAATCCTTTTCTTTTAAAAGCAGCATAGCATGTTATACCACATTTGAATGGTTTTGGAATCTGGCTTATAGTGTGTTTTTTGCAGTTGGCCATATCTCTCATGAGGGAAAAACAAACACACCCCCTACTATATATAATAGGTCTATAGTCGTGCAACGGTGCGGTGGTGGTGCTGCGGTAGCGTTGTCGCCTCACAGTTAGACGTTGCACGTTCGATTCTCAGTTAGAGCATCTTCTGTGTCGACATGCATGAATGAGCATTCCTTCGTTGAAGGTTGGGCGTTAGGCCTGGCAAGCCAGCATGTAAAAATCTACTGCCAATCATTAGCGGACCGGAGTTCCGCTGTGGCGACCCCTAACTGGGAAAAGCCAAAAGACAGTTTTATAGTCGTGCAACAGTGAGGGAAAACAGCAAAGTCACTGTTTGCTCAAAAAATAGTTTTCAAGCATAACTGTTTTGCACTGTTGACAATAAAACTGATTCCCATAGGACAACTGCTGTGTCCCTCTTTCTTATCTTCTTTTGAAGGTGAGAAAGTAATTAGATGAACAATTCTATTCTACAATGTTTGCTGAATCTCAGTCTTTCAGGGCCATCATCTCTGCATGAGCTAAGTATTCTAACATGAAAGGTTGAAAACTATAATATAAACTCAAATCGCATATGTATATGTGGAAAAATAAATGAGGTAAGTACTTCTGAGTGCAATAAAGACATTACAGCAGGCAATGACTAAAGAATCACTTAACCGTTTTTTCTGGATGAGTGATGAGTATTCCACTGGAACACCCACAAGTTATTGAAATGCTAATTATGTGTCATTCTCACCTTGCTGCATAGACACACCAAAGTCAGTACAAAATTCAGTAGCCAGTCATTAGTGCATTGAGGAAAGCTCTGTGCTAAACACTATTTTAGTTCATTGCTGCTTAACAATGCATTTTAGGTCTTTATTGGTGCTGACTGAAGCTGAAAAAAGGATCATTTATTGTATTCATACCAAAAATGCATTACCTTTAAGGCATTTGATGCTGAAAAAAACCAGCAAGCTTTCTCTAAAACATCATTACACTTGGAAAAATCCATGTTCCTTTATTATAGCCAAAAATTTTATCTCAGCTTCACAGATGTATTTTGACACCCTTTACATATATAACATTTTGCAACGTGCGTGTGTTAATCATTAGTTTGAGTGAGTAAAACTCTGTACAGGTCTGTTTAAACGTGACTGAAATTCTTTGGAGAGGAATGGGCTATTAGAATTAATTGCCTTGTGATCCTTTGTAAAATTCAAAACAATGCTTTTAATTTGCAGAATATTTTAGGAAATTCAACAACACAACTGTATTTCATATTAAGTGTATGTTGCTTGATATAGGTGAATATGTTACCGGGGTATATTTGATGCTAAGGGTTTTAGCTGTACAAGCTTTTCATATCCTCTTTTTAGTTTTTTTTTTTTTTTTTTTTTTTTTTTAGAGTTTTCATCTAGACCCAGTTAGGAGGGGCAAATTATCATTTGGTTTCTAAAAGGACTAAGGCATGGAGTAACATGCCATGCTGAGCCGTCCTCCATGCCAAAGCCCAAAGCTGAGGGGGTCAGTCAGTCCCCATTTTATATTCTCCAGAACTGGCTTTTGAGGGACTTGGAAAAATAATGGGAGTGTCTGGTTGTAGATCCAGGCCATAGCAACACATTTAAAAAATATAACAATTTCAATAAAATCTGTGGAGATTAAATCAAGAAATACACTGTACATGCGCAGAGAAAAAATATTTCAATATTTAGGATGCAAATTTATTTTATTTAACATTTGTTTACCAGGAAAGTCTGACTTGGAACAAAGACAATGTTCAGTGGAGGCCCAGGAAGAAATGCTCTAGATGTATGTCATGGATTGGACTAGAGCCAGGCAGCAACAAAGTAAGGAATATGTAGGTCAGGAGAAATAGAAAGAGGTCAGTATAGCTTGAGAAGATAATACAGAATCAGATGGACTTCAAGAAGGTAGTGTTGTAAAATATTTTAGGGGTTATTGACCTAAAGCACAGAGATATATAGAGGTCCAACTGAGGCAATTGAAAATGGAGACATCCATGCATACAATAAGGAAGCCAGCCAGAAATTCAAAAGTTGTTGACCACCCTGAGGTAATAATATGAGTTTTTAAGAACTTTTTTGGAAGACTGCATACGTGAGACCAACATGGCAAAAGTGTGTGTGGGGGGGAGGGGTAGCTGAAATGTAAGAGTTTATGTATGGCATGGCATTGCATAGTTCTTCCTAAAGTTTCAGTTGACTAGATGGACTCTATGGTAAGACAAATAACAAAGGAAGAGTTGGATTGCATAAGCTAGAAACTTTCTGGCTCAAAGTCACTGAGTCTGGTTGGACTGAATTTGGAACTGCTCCGAGAAGAGACTCTGAATAACTTATTAGAAGTGCTGAATGGAGTGTTAAGAGACTTAAGAAGTTTTACATTGTTGGAGTGAGGCTTCCATTTCTGTTATACTAAAAGCACGCAAAATTAGCACTAGGGCAGAGTCATATTATCTGGAATTATAAAATGCTCATGGTTGTGTTGGCATCTAGGCATTCCACAGCTATGGCCAGTTTGATTCATGCAGATCATTATGGAATAAGGCTTTATTCAAGAGGCAAAGTGATTAGGAAGGTCATTGCTGGGGATAACCATGTGGGGGGGTGAAAAAGTATTGAAGATATAGAGAGAGAGTGTGTATACTGAGATTATCTTTTTAAAGTCAATTTTCCTAGAGAGTCTGTTGCATTGCACAGAATATTTATGAGAGTGCAACGGTTGGAGTAAAAGAGAATGTTGAATTTTCCCTGAGTTTTTGGTTACATTGAAGACAAAGTTGTCACTCTCCAATCTAGGGCACAATAGAAGAGTCTTTGTCGGTTCTGTTCAAGCAACTTTATTTTATACAAACACATCACTATAGAAGATTACTGACTTTAACTTAAGTAATTTATATACAAACTAACAACTGTGGTCTTGCATGCTCTCTCCCTAGCAGCTCTTTCAAAATGGCATTAGGGATTGCATGTGTCTGGAATTTATATGTGCACATTAGCCTTGACATGCTTCTTAAAGATACAGCATACACATCACTTGCATTCTGATCTACATACTCCCTCTTTGAGGAATCAGCGTTATGAGGCTCTTTGGCATGCAGAAATCACAGGTAATTTTTGGTCATGCATTATACAATACTAAATACACAGATATATACAATCAGGTCCACTTTGCTGCGTAATTCACTTTAGGCTTAGATACTCATCCATATCGTGTAACATAAAACTGGGAATGAGATTTAGCAACTGGAACTGTCTCTGCAAAATGGCTGACCTGTGGAAGCTCAGATCATTTTCTGGAATGGAATCAGAATTTTGACACATTCTGGTATGGGAACAGTGTCTGATTCACTCTTAGATTTGGAATCTACATCACAGAAGCAATTGTGATGATTCTGGTACAGGAAGAAGATTTCTACAGTTCCTCCTTCACTCCACACCCTCTGAGTCTACAAGGCAGGATCTCAGCTTGGCACAGATGCCTGTAATGTGTCCTATTCAATCAAAACCTTTTACTGTCTGGATTTGTACCATCTCTCCTTCCCTCAACATTTGAAGTAATCTGCTCGAGCTGTCATAACTAGATTTCTGGATATTACGCTTCTTCAACAATTGAACCTTGATGGTTTTATTGTTCTTAGGTTTAGGTTTCAATAAACTAGAAGTAATGGGTAGTGTAGTTCTAGTTTGCCTGGAAAGTAGTCTTTGAGTAGGTGAGCCAAGAATATCATCACAGGGTATGTTTCTAAGATTAAGCAAATTCAAGAGCACATTGGTATTGTCACGCTTTGACCTTTCAAGTAATTGCTTTGCACTCTGCACTGCACATTCAGTTAGACCATTGGACTAAGGATATTCAGGACTACTAGTGACATGTACAAAGCCATTCTTTTACACATTTCCAAAACAACTGGCTAGTAAATTCAGTACCGTTGTCAGAAAGACGTGTGTGGACTACCACAAATTGAGAAATGATGTTTCAACTTAGTAATAACAGCAGTGGATGCTAGGTTAGGTAGCGGATCAATCTCAAACCAATTTGAATAAGAATATACCAAAACCAAGTAGGGTTGATTGTTCCACTCAAAGATATCAGTTGCTACAGTAGACCAAGGTAGTTCAAGAACTGGACTTAGCTGAAGTGGTTCTTTTTGCAAATGCGGTCTAGTACTATTGCATACTGAACAAGAAGAAAGTAGTCTATCAATGTCTTTTGGTAATTTAGGCCAAAATACTAATTCTCTAGCTCTTCTCTTAGTGGATGTGGACCCTGGGTAACCACGATGCACAATCTGGATATATTCTTGTTGTAAGGAAGCAGGAACAACAATTTTAGGACCTTTGAAAATAATGCCATCTTCCATCAAAAATTAATCTCTGTAAAGAAAATAGGTTTGTACTTCAGGTGGTACACTAGATTGCTTTGACAGACATCCAGCAGTACTGTAGCGATTGAGCTTTTGCAAAACTGGATCAGTATGAGTGTGATCTCTTAAGTCATCAAGTCTACTGGTGGAAATATTCTGCAATGACATCACATCAAAGTCAAAATTCTCTGCATCAAGCTGTTCTGTCATATTTCTGGGTGATCTGGATAAGGTATCAGCCAGATAGCGCAATTTGACTTTTGTGTATACCATTTTGAAATTATACTTTTGCAATTTGAGCATCATTCTCTGTAATCTCACTGGAGCAGAATGCATAGGCTTCTTTAGATGAGTAACTAGAAGTTGATGGTCAGTTTCTATCTGAATAGCCCGACCATAAATATAATCATGAAACTTAGAACATGCAAATACTATTGCCAAAAGTTCCCTCTCAATTTGAGCATACTGCATCTCAGTTTGGGTTAGTGTTATAGATGCATAAGCTATTGGTCTGCCCTCTTGAATTATAACTGCACCAAGACCAAATTTTGAAGCATCACAGGAAAGAGTAACTGGTTTGTTCACATCATAGTATCTTAATGTAGGTGGGGTGACAATTTTCTGCTTGAGATCTTCAAATGCCTTTTGGTGCTGTTGCACCCATGACCATGTAACATTTTTGCATGTTAGTTCTCTTAAAGGTGATGTCAACTCACTGAAGTCTGGTTTAAACTTGGCTAAATAGTTGACCATGCCTAGGAAATGTAGAGCTTGTACATTATCTGGTACTGACATCTCAAAAATAGCTGCTTGCTTGGTCGGGTCTGGTCTCAAGCCTGTACTCATAAATGAATGGCCTATGTATGTAACTTCTGGAAGTCTGAATTTGCACTTCAGAGGACTGAGTTTCAAGTTCACTTCACTTGCTCTGTCTAGAACTTTCTTGAGGTTTCTGTCATGCTCTGCTTCACCATTGCCTCCAACCAAGAAATCATCTACTATTATGGCACAAGGATGGATAACAGAAAGTTCACACCAAGGATCATACCAACAGCTCTACTAGATAGGGGCCAAGGGTACTAGCTGCTAGATCAAGGGCCTAGGGAACTAACCAAAGGGGCGGTGAATACCGCACAACGTGGCTGGGCTAATATATGCCTTTGGGCAGATAGCCCAGTACCTACCTATGAACCTATGAACCTACCTAAGGATAACCTGAAATAATTCGCTCCATTGCATGCTGCAAGACTTGCAGAATTTATTCCAAATGGGTTCCCCTTTAGAATCTCAAATTCTGAAAGCTCGAAATTCATGAGCTCGAACCCAGAATTTTGAGTTTTCAGCAACTCAAAATTCTAAAGCGGACATAAAAGACATGCAAACATGTCTTTACAATGTTTTTCCCCCTGCACCCCCCCACACCGCCCCTACTTAAATATACCTACTCCGAGATCGCATTACAACAGGGATGAGGGAAATCTCTCATTCTGCACTGTATACAGAAGCACACAACGGGATAATTTCCGTTCCTCCACTATAGTGCAGTCATGGAGCTGGTATATTTCAGCAGGGAGACTGCAGGGGGACTCGGCCCCCTACATACATGTCAGTAAACTTCCTTTTTTTATTGTTGTCTCCCCTTCACAAGTTTGAGTTACTGAAACTCGAGATTCTGGGCTTGAGCTTATGAATTTCAAGCTTTCAGCAATTAGAGCTTGTGAAGGGGAACGTCCAAATGGCATTCTTAGAAATCTGTATCTGCCAAACATAGTACCAAAAGTAGTTAGAAATGAGGATTTTTGATCAAGCATCACTTGCCAAAATTAACTCTTTGCATACAAGACAGAAAATACAGTAGCATTCAGGATTAGAGCTGCAACTTCTTCAACTGTGTGCATTGGATGATATGGTCTCTTTAGTGCTTTGTTCATATCTCTTGGGTCAATGCATATTCTGATTTTGTTTGAGCCTTTTTTGTGAGTGGCTACCATGGATGACACCAATTCAGTTGGTTCTGTGACTGGACACATCACACCTTGCTGCACCATTTTATCCATCTGAGCCTTTACTTTATCCTGCATAGATATCAGAAATCTTCTTGCTGGTCTGACTACTGGAGTGACCTCTGGGTCTAACTTCATGGAATATACAACTGAAAGTTTGCCTAACTTGTCACTGAAAACATCAGCATACTCTGAGAAAATGGCTTCAGAAAAACTAGAACTTGGAAATGCACTTAAGTGATGGACTTCCTTAGCAAAAGAAAGTTGATTCATTCTTAAACTGTCATTGAGATCCAATAAAGATTGCACTGGTCTTTGGACTACATAGAATAACAAGTTGTAACAGCTCACAGCCAAATAACATGAAAGCATCACTGAACCTTTGGTTTGAATTTCTTCATCTCCATAAGCAACAGGTCTTACACTACTGGTCACATTAAATTGTTCATTAGTTCTCACTTTAGCAAATGTGTCTGCTGATTTAACATTACACTTTGAACTGGTGTCTACTTTGAGCTCTGTGGATTTTCCATTAATCTGGAGAATACAAAACACTTTGCTTCTAGTCAATATATTCACAGTGTCAACTCTTTCACCAAACACTAATACACCATCTACCTAGAAAGCTGACCGCTTAGGCTGTACTTGATCAACTTGCTTTTTTGTGTTACCTTTCTTTACCAACATCCTAGCTGACAGGTTCAGCACAACCCCCCCCCACCCCACCAAAAGGGCAAATATCTATCCCAGCAGAGTGCTGCCCCCCTGACATCTCAGATGCTCAGGTAAGAGCTGCCCTCTCCAAAGCAAAAAACACAGCATCAATGGGACCAGATGGTGTCCCGGACTGCATCCTACATAAACTCCAAGAAGAGCTAAACCCAAACATAAAACTACTGTTCAATCTCAGCCTTACTACAGGATATGTACCCAAAGAGTGGCATACAGCAACAGTGTTCCCTCTCCACAAAGGTGGTGCCTCAACGGATCCTGGAAACTATCGCCCCATAAGCCTGACTAGCTTAGTCTGCAAAGCTATGGAAAGGATCATCATGGACCTCATAAATAAAGATATTGGGGACCTACAGACACTGGATCCTACCCAGTTCAGCTTTGTTAAGGGCAGATCCTGCCTCTTAAACCTGGTCAATTTCTTTGAAACAGTCACCAAGGCCATTGACAAGGGGAAGGTGGTCCACATAGCCTACCTGGACCTCGCAAAAGCCTTTGATACAATACCCCACTCAGGCTTTATAGATAAGCTCACCAGCTTAAATATAAACCCCTATGTCACTAGATGGGTTGCAAACTGGCTCAAGGACAGAACCCACATGGTTAGAATTGCTGGAGCCATGTCAGACTCCAAACCAGTTACAAGTGGCGTCCCACAAGGCTCAGTCCTGGGACCTCTTCATAGGTTCATAGGTTCATAGGTTCATACTAGGCTATCTGCCCAAGGGCATTTATAAGCCTAGCCCATAGTTATGTGGCTTTCGCCACCCCTTTAGTTTGAAGAAAAACTATGCCTATTATTTTGCTGTGCCTCTGTCAAGCAGTGACACTGAAGTAATCCCTGGGGTATATCTGCGATCTCCCATCCATTGGTCAAGATTCTTCTTGAACAAGGCCAGCGAGGTGCTCTGCCTCACATGTACCGGGATTTTGTTCCACAGCATAGGGAGTCTCTGGGTGATGAATCTGTCCCTCCAGCACATTCTATTAATAACCGTGTCAAGGTTTAAGTCTCCCGCCCTTGTGGTTCTGAGGGATCTAGATTTTTGAGGTGAAGCATATTCATCAAATCTGGGTTTGACATGGCCTTATATGTCAGGCACAGGTCACCTCTGAGCAAGCGGTATGCGACTGAATAGAGCTGGAGTTCTTTCAGTCTGGCAGCATAAGACATATTTTTGAGACCCTTTATCCTTTTGGTGAGGAACTTTTGGGGCCTTTCCAGCTGCTGCAGGTGTCGGGTCAGATACATTCCGAATGGGGCATTGTACTCAATCATAGGTCTAATGAGTGATGAGTACAGGGGGACAATGACCTCCCTAGATCTAGATGTGAATCCCTTCATGATCAGGTGGGCAATGTAGAAGGTTTTCCTAACTACTTTGGCAACATGAGTGTCAAACAAAAGGTTACTGTCAACCTGGGTCCCCAGATCCCTGATGACTTCTTCTGTGCTCAGTGGATTGCCACCTATATGGTAGCTAGGGGTAACCTTGTTTTTCCCGAAGGGTATGACTATGCATTTCTTGGCGTTTAACTTTAGGCCATGGCTCTGGCACCAGTTATCCGTTTCTGTGAGGCCCTTCTGAAGGATATCTGTGTCAGATGTGTTTTCGACTATGGCCCAGTTTGCAGTCATCTGCAAACTTTGTCAGCCATAACCCTCCTGTGTTTGCTTGTACTTCAGAAAAGTAGATGCCGAACAAGAGTGGTCCCAGGACTGAGCCCTGTGGGACACCACTTGTGACAGGCTTTGAGTCTGACATGGCGCCAGCAACTCTGACCCTGTGGGTTCTGTCACTTAGCCAGTTTGCAACCCATCTTGTGATGTATGGGTTTACATTTAAGCTGATGAGTTTTTCGATGATACCTGAGTGGGGTATTGTGTCGAAGACCTTTGCCAGGTCGAGGTAGGCTGTATGGACTGCCTTGCCCTCATCAATGGCCTTGGTGACTGTTTCGAAAAAGTCAACCAAGTTTAAGAGGCATGATCTGCCTTTGACAAAGCCAAACTGAGATGGATCCAAAGTCTGCAAGTTCCCTATGTCTTTATTTATGAGTTCCATTATGATCCTCTCCATGGCTTTGCAGATAAGGCTTGTCAAGCTAATGGGACGGTAATTACCAGGGTCGGTGGAGGCACCGCCCTTATGAAGTGCGCCACTCCTTGGGTACGTATCCTGAGGTGAGGCTAAGATTAAACAGCTGTCCTAACTGTGGGTTTAATTCCTCATTGAGTTCGTGGAGCACACAGCCGGGGACATCATCCGGTCCCATAGATGCTGTGTTTTTTGCCTTGGAGAGAGCAGTTCTCACCTGGGCGTTGGAGATGTTTGGGGGGCTACAATTCTCTGGTATAGATATCTCTCCTTTTGGGGGGGGAGGAGAAGTTTGCACTGAACCTGTCAGCCAGTATGTTGGCAATGTGTGTAGGTTCAGTAATCTTCACATCATTTTGAACTAATTCTGAGCATATCTGGGAGTTTCCTCCTAGGTTTCTAACATAGCTAAAGAAGGCCTTATGATAGTCTTTTGAGTCCTTGGCGATTTTTCTCTCAAAATTTGCCTTGGATGATTTTATGAGAGCTCTTAGTTTTAATGATCAAAGGTGTCTTACCTTTCAAGGATTTTGCTCTATCTTGTAGTAGCTTCCTCCTTTTGTTGTAGAGCTTGTTTATGGCTGGGTCCACCAGACTGGACGCTTGCCTTTGGTACAAAGAGTCTTAGTTTTGTTTGGGATTGCCTGATCCATGCAGTCCTGTAGGTGCTGGTAGAAGGCATTTGTAAGTGATTCAGCGGTTTGAGTAATGTTTACCACTGGCTCAGGGGCCTTAAAGGAGACCACATTAGTTTTTAAAAGTGTGAAGTCGGCTTTTGAGAAGTTTTTCACTGTGGTCTTTTTTATTTCAGGTGGGGGCGGGATGAGGACCTCCAGCGAGATTAGTTTATGATCTGATCACACCAGTGAGGGGTATACTTCCGGTGTTGAACATTGTGATCCCATGTTCGTGATGATGAGATCAAGTATGTTTTCTCCTCTTGTGGGGATGGTGACTAGTTGTTCCATGGCATTTGAGTTTATGAACTCCAGGAATCTTTGGGCTAGAGTGTTTGGGCTTGAGTAGTGTTCCCAGTCTATATTAGGGTAGTTGAAATCACCTAGTATGATGGTATTTGGAGATACATTTATCCCCTCCAGTGTTTTCAGGAAGGCCATGTGAGGTTCCTGAGTTTGAGAGGGTGGCCTGTAACATGCTACAAATTGCAGAGCAGTCTTGCCTATGGTTAATTGCACCTGGATGGTCTCCGATGCATCGTGCGTAGCCACCAACCTTGAGGTGTGTGTGTCCTTTATGAATATGGACACCCCCCCTCCTTTCTTGGTGTTGTCCAGATTTTGGGGCCGGAACGCATGATATGAGGTGAAACCTGATAGTGCTGGGGTGCTCTCAGGAGCCTTGAACCAGGTTTCTGTCACAGCACAGACATCGATGTTCTCCATACTGAGAAGGGCCTCGAGTGCGTGCATCTTGAGACTGAGACTTCTGGCATTGAGCAGCATTACCCTTAGTTTTTTTCCTTTTTTGTGTTCTAGGGTGGTAGGTTTAGAATTTGAGCCTTGCCTAAAAAGGCACTATGGGGGTGGCAAGAGCCTTTGCCAATATCCGGAAGCCCAGGGGTGACAGGTGCAAGCCGTCCCTTGCGAAGCAGCGTGGCTTGTCCAGCATGTCATCTCAGGCAGACAGACATTGGATCCCCTTTGAATGACACCAAAATTTAAGCCAATTATTAAAGCTGATCATCTTATCACTGTATTGTAGCATCATTCTAGGTGAAGGTAGGATACTGCTCAAGGTCAGGGTCATACCTGCCTGGGCTACATAATCAGAGAGCTCCTCAATGTCTCTTTTCATGTAGTCCAAGGAGGTACGTCTCAGGTCGTTGACACCAGCATGGACAATGACTGAGTCGTACTTGTACTTGCTGTTGAGAGACCTGAGTGCTTGCGTTATGTGGCGGATTATAGCGCCCGACAGGCAGCTTACTGTGACCTTCTTCTTACTCAGTCTGGTGAGCGGGACGTCAGTGTGCCTGACTATGGAGTCACCAATGACGAGTGTGTCTGGCATTGTGTTTGGCCTTAAGGGCTGTGACTGTTTGACACTCTGACTGTGTGGTCTATGTGATGCATGTGTTTGGTCCTGAGGTGGTAGTTGTTTGGGTGTCTGCTTTGGAGGCCTCTGCTGTTTTGGTAGATTTTTGGTCAGAGCCTCCGAGTATGTCTTTGTGTGATTATGTGTATGATTTGAAGTTGTGATGGTACTATGTGTGACTGGGTATGTAGTGTGTGTGTGGTTACCTTCTCCTCCTGTCTGGTCTTGCCAGTCCTATGTTGAGAGAGCTCAGCCTCCAGTTTGGCCGTATAGTTGCATCTCTCGCATGTATTTGTGTTTTGTGAGAGAAGGAGAGGATTGTCTGTGTACATGAGGCAATTGTAACATTGCCTCAATATTCCCAGGTTCACCAGCTGAGCAGGGGAGGACACTAGCAACTGATCCCTCGACATGCTAGAAGTAATAGATAGAAAACCCGGGGGATGTGGGTTCTAGGCTGGTGGGGTACTATCTATAATAATAGTGCTTTATCAAGGTGCAAGTACTGTAGGATCAAGTGCTAGGCTTTACAGATAGAGAATAGTCTACTTGGGAATCAAGTAGAGATGAAGTTTTTAGTTATAGGATACGCTGGTTAGATCGGCAGTACAGTTCGAGGAAGGTAGATTTAAGGGAAAATTTGAAGAGTGGAATTTAGGTAGCCCAAATAGTTTAACCTTGTTTAACCACCGCTGCTCTTGTGTGCAACAGTGGCAACTCCGCGCTAAATCGCGCTAAAGCGTTCTGTATATATTTCTCGGAGGTACAGGCCAACACGGAAGGACTGTGGCTGACCAAGTTCGCAGATGACTGCAAACTGGGCACCATAATCAACTCTCCAGCTGACACAAGCATCCTCCAAAAGGGCCTCATAGAAACAGACAACTGGTGCCAGAGCCATGGCCTCAAGCTAAACGCCAAAAAGTGTATAGTCATCCCCTTTGGCAATAACAAAGTGCCCGCAAATTACCACATAGGTGGTAATCCATTAAATACAGAAGAAGTAATTAGGGACCTGGGGACCCAAGTTGATAGCAGTCTCTCATTTGACAACCACGTGGTCAAAGTGGTTAGAAAAACACTTTATATAGCCCACCTAATCATGAAGGGATTCACATCTAGATCAGGGGAGGTCATCGTGCCTCTTTACTCATCCATCATAAGGCCCATAATTGAGTACAATGCCCATTTTGGGATGTACCTTACCAGACACCTGCAGCAACTGGAAAGACCCCAAAAGTACCTCACCAAGAGGATCAAAGGGCTCAAACAGATGCCATATGCTGCCCGGTTAAAGAAACTCCAGCTCTACTCAGTGGCATACCGCCTGCTCAGAGGCGATCTGTGCCTGATGTATAAAGCCATGTCCAACCCGGAATTAATGGACATGCTGCACCTCAGAAAATCCAAATCCCATCGAGCTACGTGCTTGAGAGACTTGAACCTCAGCACTGAAATAAATAGGACATGCTGGAGGGACAGATTCATAACCCAGAGGCTCCCTTCACTCTGGAATAAAATCCCAGTCCAGGTTAGGCAGAGTCCCTCATTGACTCTCTTCAAGAGGAATCTTGATGAGTGGATGGGAGATCGTAGGTTTTCCCCGGGTATCACTTCTGTGTCGCTGTTAGACAGAGGCACAGTATACTAACCTCGAAAAAGGGCATAGCAAAATTAATTTAAAATGGGTGGCGGAAGCCAAACACACTCTGGCTAGACTTTTAAATGCCCTAGGGCAGATAGCCTAGTATGAACCTATGAACTGTGTGAGGCTTACTTGATTTACAAAACTTTTCGAAATGGTTCTATTTTTTACAATGGTGACATTGCTGACCAAATGCTAAGCACTTCTCTCTTTTAGACTCATGATTTGCATCACAATTGCGACAGTTAACAATAAAGCTAGGCTTGGGTTTTGCTGATTCATGTTTGAACTGCACTGACCTTGAAGGCGCTCCTTTCTTAGAACTTTCTGGAAAGTCACATCCCTTCTCTGGAAGTCCTGTAGCTGCCACGTGCTTGGGCCTGCTTTTGTTTGCCATGTGTTACATACTATCTATATTTTCTTTGTGGCCAAGTGAAGCCATGCTCTTGTCACTGTCAAGCATACTTGTGTGTTTTTCTGTCACCTCATGGATTTGACAAATCTCTATGGCTTTGATCAACGTTAAATCACTGTCAGGAAATAAAATCTTTCTCATAGCAGCACTATTAATACTACATACAAGCCTGTCCTTTATTAGCTTGTCTTTTAAGTCACCAAACTGACATGTTTTAGCTCTCTTTCTCAAGTTAGTCATATAAGCTGCAAATGATTCCCCTGGTTTCTGATGTCTTTTGTAAAACAAATGCCTCTCTGATGTAATATGTGTCTGGGGGTTACACATTTCTCTGAACTTGTGCTTCAAACACTCAGGGTCTTCCCTTGCCACAATGGATTACCTGTCCACTCATGATTGGCAGTGGAGTTTAACTGTGTTGAGTTGCCAGCCCAGTGCCCAACTTTCCACAGAAGGCACACACATGCACACACTCACACCTAGGGCCAATTTAGAGTGTCCAATCCACCTACAGCATGTCTTTGGGATGAGGGAAGAAACCCATGTGACCAAAGGGAGAGCATGCAGACTGCACAGAAGGCACCCCAGCCGAGGATCAAACTGGAGAGCCTCTTGCTGTGAGGCTAAACGCTGCACCACCTCAGCCGCCCTATAAAAATATCATACTCTTGCTCAAATATTCTCCAATTCTCTGCAATATTTTGATCAAATACATGTGGTAGGTGATTTCAAAATCCATCTGCTATATTAACACATACCAGTGAAGGGTTTTGCAAATAAGCACAAACATACACACATATGCACATATCCCAGAAACATATGCCAGTATTTGTAACTTTGTCCAATGCCTTTGTGCTTCTGAATTTATAGCTTTTGGGTTTTTTTAAATTATGCTAATAAACAAGCTTGCAGCACCTTTGAATAACTGGATTTTGCAAAATAAACTTCTTGGGCACTTTATACTTTTGCAATATCATTTTGAAAGGCTAAATGCTAAAGTCATTTATCATCATTTTAAGAAACATTTCAACAACTTTATAATGCAACTGAATAACTTTCAAGCACTGTAATACCCTTGTAATGTCATGTTTTGCAAGAAATCACTTCTTATCAATGTAAGAAACATATCAAATAACTGCACAATGTGAATAAATCAAACATCCCTTGCCCAAAACTCAATAATATTTCAAAGTAATTGTACTTTGTGAATAACTGCATACAGCACACTGAAATGTCCACAAAATGGTGGTACCTTACTAGGCAACTCTTTACAGTACAAGAAACACTCTGTAATGGCAGCACTTTGTGAATAAACACACCCAGCACAAGAAACTTTTCAAAATGGCTATATTTTGACTGTTTTTTAAAAAATGGTTGCACTTTACATATAATAAACTCTTTGAAATGCATGCACAGTAATTAACACATTCTGTAAGCACTTTTATACATTTTCAGATACTTTGAATAACTTTAGTTATGCCCTTGATACAACATGAAGTCATAGTTATGCCAAAACACAGCACTTCGCCAAAACACATGCAGTCTTCTTGCTTTATTTTTGTTTAATGTGCCTTTTTTGCCATTATTATATATTTTTGCTCATTTAAGCCTTTTTTATGCCCAGCATACTTTTCTTGTGCTCATTTTACTCTAAACATGCCCAGTTTTGCCTTAAACATAATTGTTTTGCTCTAAACATGCTCGCTTTTTCTTTACTGTTAATCGTTTCATCAGATACCTATGCGTTAACCATTTCCTTGATTAACAAACTTTTCATGCCTTCCGCTTGCTTAATAATGCGGGTTGTGCCCTTGCAATGCCCCTTTTTGACTTTCGTATCAAACAGACTGTGCTATTTCTCATTACCATTGGTTCTTCTCTGGCTCTTTTTGTGCTCTTTTCTCTCAGTTTTATTTTCAGTCATCTCTGCACCTCATGGCTCTGAATATTATTCTCTTTGATCCCACTTCTGACACCATGCCACTCTCCTATCTAGGACACAATAGAAGAGTCCTCATGGGTTCTGTTCAACCAGCTTTATTTTATACAAACACATCACTATAGAAGATTACTGACTTTAACTTAAGTAACTTATATACAAACTAACAACTGTGATCTTGCATGCTCTCTCCCTAGCTGCTCTTTCAAAATGGCACTAGGGATTACACGTCTGGAATGTATACGTGCATGTATAGCCTTGACATGCTTCTTAAAGATACAGCATACACATCACTTACACTCTGATCTACAAAAGTGTTGGGGACAGCTTTCTCCTTATTCATTTTTGCGGTGTTTAGATCTGTTATGGATGGTGTTGTTACAGGAGTTGGTTAAGCAATTTGTCATGGGAGCCCATGAGAGAAAAATAGCTTTGTATGCAAATGATCTTTTAGTATATTTTAGGGGACCAAAATACCCAATAGAAATGTTATTTGGTATTTTTAGGAAATTTAGTCACATGGCAAGATATGCTGTATATATTGCTAAAACCCTGGTCATTTCTGTTAACTGCAAGCCTTAAAAGAGATTACAACCGAGACATGCTGACTTATGGGGAAAGGTCTGTATAAATACTTATATACCTGACTACTAACTTACGTAAGTCAATTCTAATATCATATGAGTAAGTAAGACTTAAATGTTGTGGTAAACAAATGCTTGGCAGTCAATGACCTTTGCCATGGATCAAAAAGTTCAAGGAATCCCTGTCTGTGGTTTCAAAGTTCTTGTACATATTTCAGGCCATTCCATTTTTCTGTGGAAAGCTTGTTTTCAGGAATGTAAACAAATGATTATATCCTTTATATTAGATTATGGAGACTCAATAATGTGTTGAGCGAAGCTTCTATTACTGGGACGGAATGTAAGGGTTCCGAACCACATCAATGCTGGAGTATGGTTCAATTAAAATTGTTTTGTCTGTCTTATGCAAGGGGTATAGACTACAAATTGAATGCATTAACCAAAGAGATTTTATTGTCATTGGGAAAGATTCTGCTTCTGTGTTACAACAGAAAAGAGAGAAGAGAGTGACAGCAACAGAGAGATGGAAACATACAGACTGACAACACATCCAGTATTTCTGAGCAATCTTAGATGCCTGTAACTGGGAATTGAATAAAATAGATCTCTATACATAATGATGCTTATTTATCCCAGTTGAGGCTTGTCTTTTTGGATATCTTGATTTACACGTATAATGTATTGGTTGACTGGGCATTATAATGACCTTAGCATTCTTGGTTGGGACAGGATTTCAGGTGAAACTTTTTGCATAGTCATGAGGTCATCTGATTTATAGTGCTTTAAAGATACTGTATAAGCATGGAACTGCAGAGTCAGAGAAAGACAGGGAGTCAACTCTGTCAACTCTGTGAACTTGATTGATTGGTTCATAGGTTCATAACTGTGTACTAGGCTAATGGTCCTGGAGCCTTTACAGTCCTAATCCATAGGATTACCCTGGCATTGTGCCACCTGACCTTAGTTCCCAGTGCTTCTGTCGAGTAAAGCCACTGGAATGATCCCTGGGGTGAATTTTCTATTTCCCATCCACTCATCAAGATTTCTCTTGAAGAGGGTCAGTGAGTTGCTCTGCTTGACATGCATGGGAAGTTTGCTCCATAGCATGGGCAGTCTCTGGGTTATGAACCTGTCCCTCCAGCATGTTCTGTTGATTGTGGTAATAAGGTTGAGGTCTCTGGAGCATGTGGTGTGGAGGGATTGGGATTTCTTCAGATGTAGCATTTCTAACAGAGCTGAGTCAAGCAGAGATCATCTCTAAGTAGGCGATATGAGACAGAATAGTTGGAGTTTTTTTAGTCGGTCCATATAGGACAAATGTTTAAGCCCTAGGATCTTCTTTGTGAGGTACTTTTGTGGCCTCTCCAGTTGCTGCAGGTGTTTAGTGAGGTACATGGCAAATGGGCCATTGCACTCAATGACTGGCCTAATGAGGGAAGAGTAGAGGGAGACAATAACCTCTTTCTTCCTGGATGCAAAACCCTTAGTAATAACATGAGCCACATAGAAGGACTTTCTGATTACAGGAACAATGTGGTGGTCAAAAGGAGGTTGCTGTCAACCTGTGTTCCCAGATGTCTTACAAAGCCTTCTGTGTTCACTGGACTAACACTGATGTGGTAATTCATGAGAACCGGGTTTTTCGCACAGGGGGTGACGACACATTTTTTGGCATTGACCTTAAGGCCATGGTTCTGACACCAGTTGTTGGTCTCAGTGAGGCCTTGTGGTTGTCTTTACTATCTACTACAATTCTGTTTTCATAGCTAGCTTTAGAGGATTTGGTGAGGGATCTCATCTTTTTGTTGAGGCTGATAAGGGAGTTTTTCCATTCTTGAGACTTCACCTTATTCCACATCAGTTTCTTCCTTCTGTTTTAGAGTTTGTTTATGGCAGGGGACCACCAGATTGGCTTCCTTTTTTTGGAGGAGAGTGTCTTGGTTCTATTGGGTATGGCGAGATCCATGCATTTGTGTACATGTCCGTACAGTGCATCGGTGTATGATTTGGCGGTCATGCAACTGATCTCCATTTGCATGGGTGCAGTGAAGTTAGCCACCTTTGTTTTTAGGAGCCCAAAGTTAGCTTTGGAGAAGTTTTTCATGGTGGTTACCTTTGCAGGGGGGGGGGGGGGGGATTTCCAAGGTGATTAGTTTGTGGTCGCTAACCGGGGAGGAGTTGACTCCTGGTGTAGAGCAATGGTCACCCATGTTAGTAATGACCAGGTCAAGGATGTTGCTACCTCTAGTGGGGGTAAGAACAAGCTGGTCCAGGGCATTGGAATTAATGAATTCCAGGAAACGGGCAAGTGTATTGGTACATGAGTAGTTTTCCCAGTTAATGGAGGGGTAGTTGAAGTCGCCCAGTATGAAAGTGCTAGGTTGGACCTTAATATTCTCCAGGGTACTTAAGAACATGGAGTGTGAGTCTTGGGACATGGTTGGGGACCTATAGCAGGCTACGACCTGAATTGGTGTCTTACTCAATGTTATCTGCACCTGAAGTATCTCAGATGCATTATGTTGGGTTACCAGTCTGGAGGTGTGTGCATCCTGTATGAATATGGAAACATCACCGCCTTTGGAGCTTTGTTCCAAGTTTTGGGGCTGAAAGGTGTGGAATGAGTGATAACCTGGTAGTGCAGGAATGCTTTCTGCTGCCTTGAACCAGGTCTCTGTTACGGCACAAATGTTGATGTTCTCCATTTTAAGGAGTGCTTCAAGCAAGTGCATTTTGAGATTTAGACATTTAGCATTGGGCAGCATGACCTTCAGATTGCATTTGTTTGTAGCTGTTACAGTGGTAATTTGGTCTTTGAACACTGCCTAAAAAAGGCACTATAGGGGTGGCAAGAGCCTTTGCCAGTACCCAGAAGCTCAGGGGTGACAGATGCAGACCATCTCTGGAAAAGCAATGAGGTCTGTCAATCATGTCATCCTAGGCAGACATATACTGGATCCCCTTAGAATGATACCAGAAACTTAGCCAATTGTTGAAATCAATCATTTTCTGCTTGTACTGTGGTATCATTCTGGGTGATGGTAGGATGCTGCTCAGGGCTAGATATTAGGGTTGCAATATATTAGGGCTCCTAGAATTGGTATGAAGGGAAGGGAAGGGTTTGACTAGTGGAATATATAAGCTTCTTAATAACATGATTGTAGTTGACCAGTAATTTCAAAGCAAATGGATAGCTCCATTAGTTAAATCTAACTCCCCAAGATTTTATAACAAGTATGTCACCTTCCCACCTTCCCTAGTAGATAACAGGATCTAGAAAATTCAGGACATATGGGTGGAAATGTCTTTTTAACATGTAATTGGTATATGAATGCAGTGGAAGGATGATGGTGATGTCTTAAAGGGGGATTGGGTTTACAAAGACACATTTTGAGAGTGCTCACAACTAGATAAGTTTAAGTATCAGACTCAAAGTTGTTTGGATGAGTTATGGCAAATAAGGGTTATGCTCTCACTGACTTTGTTCTTGCTGATGGTACTGCATGAGAATAGGTATAAGAAACATGAAATGAGTTTACAACATTCATAGGTTTTAATAATATCAGCTAAATGTCACTCAAAGCTGGATGAAGAGGCACCCACAACCTTGTTTAAAGATCTAATCAATTTATTAAAACAGCCCTCTGTAGCAGAGGTGCTAATGACCACTTCAAAAAACTGGAAATTGTATGCAATAAATTGTTGCCCCTTTTAATATGCATGGACAAACATAGTTAAGAAATATCCATCTAATGAGGAAAGGGCATGTTTGTTACTAGGCTCTAATAAGTTTGAAGACACCCTGGGGATGTATTTCTAATGTACTGCAAGATATACATTTAATGGAGAGCAGCCACAGGACTGCATTTAAAGACTATAGTCTTGAGTTTGAATAACATTCTCTATAGGCTTTATACCAGGAGTGGTAGTAGCTAGAAAAAGATGAAGATGATGAAGTAGAAGAGGAAGAAGAAGACAATAAACATGAAGAATGACATCAAGAATTCGTATATCATTTTACATTGATATAACGAGATGACAATGTTTGCATAATAGGTGGGAAAACAGGGTTACTTATCCTGCTGTTATACAGTATTTATGGGAGTAGTTACATATGATGGTCTATGGCATCCCTGCACAGCCTATTTTCTAAGGAATTCTTGTTATGTATCTGCTACGTATAGTGTTTCTTTTTCCTTGCTTTGTATATAGCTTTTTTGATACCTTATGTGACTGATGATTCCTAGTGCCAATTTCTAATAAAGCTTTCCACACTCTTTTTTTTGCTGATATCTCCATGGTAACTTTTATAGCCACCTCAGCCTCCACCAGTTCAGGCAGGTGGGACAACAGTTTCCTATCTTAGCTGAATGATAACACCTCAGGGGTGCATCTCTCCACTTGGGGTACACTACATTGTTTGTGACTATAGTATGAACATATAATCTCACATCATTCTGATAATCTTGGAAATAAAGATTAGTTGTTACCTGTTCAACCACTGATATTGTACAATGAGCCCAGCTCAAGATTGAAATGTCAGTTCTTTTTACCTGTCATATCAATTCCACTTTTTAGAAGATATTTTTTTTCCTGTGTTTTAAATTTATGTATTTATAAAAAAAATGTATCACTGTTCTTTTGTCTGCAGCGCTTGATCTTTAAGCTCTCCTGTACTTTGGATCCTTTGTCTGCTTTCCACTTTTTAACCTTCTACTGATCAATCCTTTCACATCTTTCATATGCTGCTAGCAAAGGGATCATTGTTTTTTGTGCACACTTATCTCTAAGATCTGGAAGGTTGCATATCTTATAAGGTGACTATGCACTACCCAAGGATAATACATAAATAGGACTCATGTCCCCCATGGCATTACTGAATCTCTGGTGTTGGGTTTCCATCTCCATCCTTTAGACAGATCCTTGCCTACAATGCCTTTGCCCAAGGCTATACTTTCCACCAGATGTTTAATATGATTTGAAACTCTTTTTACATGGTCTACCTGGATTTTATCATGTAGATTTGGTTGGATTATCAATCTGACTGCTTTCTGATCACCTGGTCTCCACATTCTTCACAGCTGTAAGTAAATTATGATTGTCACGGTACAACAGTTTGTCTTCCACATCCATTTGACAAGTCTCTGGGGAACATTAAAATGTCCAAGACTTTTTAATATCTCCTTGACACAGAAGGAACTTACAAATTTTCTTTGATTTACCCTCTTTCTTCTTACTCTGGAGTCTATTGTCAAGAGTAAATAATCATATTAGTTTGTTAACCTAATGCATGAATATTACTAATTGCTAATTCTGTGCAATATTTCTACATGGGTTGACAATGAGTCCAACAATCCCACCATAAAACTTTGAAATAGATTAAAGGGATGTGTCTTCACTGAAGCTGTTGCCATTGACGTCCATATTCAAGAATTATCACTGGACATGGTCTAAAAAATGAGTATTATCACAGACTATGTAGGAGGGGTCTATATCATATGAGCAAATCGCACAAATTGCGAACGGTCATAATATCGAACATACCAGACCTCGAACTTTCTATTGTGGGGGGCTGCACCCCCCACCCCCCGCTAAATATATATTCCAACTCTGAGATCGCACTACAGTGAGGAAAGGGCAAATATCCCATTCTTCACTGTACCGTGATCTCAGAAAATGCACTTTGAGGTCCAGTACGTTCGATATTATGAGCATTCGCAATTTGTGAGATTCGCTCATATGATATATACCCATTTAGGAGAGCAGCTTTTTTGGCTATTACCTCGCTCACTTCACATTAAGACTTCCTCTAGTTCAGCCAGCATATAGTTATTGATTTTCTACAGGTAATTATGCAATATCACTTCTGATACTGTTATTCCACTGAGAGAGTATATCCTTCAGACAATCAGGGCTAATGAGACAGATTTGTTGGTTTCCTGTGCTCTAGATTTAGTTGCAGATATCTGTATACACCCATGATCTTCAGTATCACGTGATCCATGATATGGCTTTTCCAGATATCTAGGACCGAGGTATAACTAGAATGCAAGTGAAGGAGGACCAGTCTGTTGGTGGAAAAATTAAATATGGATGTCCATTGCATAACATACCAAACAGTAATTAAATGTTAGAAGAAAACATGTAATCTGTGGAGATCTCCACAGCATCAAATCATCTTCCTGCTGCAGTATTTTGAATGCTGGAAAGGCTGCACAGTTCAGTCTAGCTTGTTACTAAAAAGGCATCATTTTCCACATAGTTTGATGAAAATGAAAATTTTTGGTGCAACAAGCTTCCCAATCCAGGTCACCTTTCCCCATAACGCATTTATGGTGTGCTGCATTTATACTTATGAGGGAGTTCTAACATTTGGAGTAGGTGGACTAAGATTTGCTGTGTCAGCAATGAGGAAGTAATTTTCATGTAGACATGCTATAACTGTGAGCTGCACTTGCATTGCTGATCTGATTTTGACATGAGTCCCCAAGTTCATTTTTTTTTTAATTTTTAACCATATTGTTTAGTTTTCCCTTAGGATGGGTGTCTTTCTTAACATATTTGAAAAGGTCTGGATTACTCTTGTCTGCAAAAAAACAAACATCTGGAAGATAAACTCACAACTGTGTTATCACTTTTATTAGCAGCTTCATTGAGAAAGTAGGCTGTGTTTAAATGATTTCCTACTTAACATGTAAAGAACTCCTGCCTCTGGATTCACCAATCCTCCGTGCAGGACTAGTCTAGTGCTGCACAGAAGCGGCAGTTTAGGAGGAGGATGGCAGCACACCAAGCATATTAATGAAGGTGTGCTGCCTGACCTCCTAATCCTACACGGAGCGTGGACGAGTGCAGGGGGAGTGTCTGAGGGCAGAGCCCTCAGAATAAACATACCCCTGCAAAGTAGAACAGCAGAAAATGTAAATAAATGAGTGAGACTGCTCATAGGTGTCCACATATCCTCACCAACAGTCCCCCATGTATACAACAGCAACAGGACATAAAAATAAAAAGAAGTAACCCCTGTATTTACTTCTAAAACACCGAGTACAGCTAACCGTAGGTGTGCTGGTGTGCCCATCGCTTAGCTACGGGTAAAGCATCATAAAAGGCTGAAGAGGATAACAAGGAAGATATAGCAAATGAAGCAGCACAGGTATAGCGTAGTGGTCAGAGCATCTGCCTAATGAGGAGGCATTCCTGGCTTGAGTCCCACTGCAGCACATATCATTTTCCATGCGTAATCTGTATACAAAGTATTATAGGGGGAGCTGGCATAATGGTTAAGGTGTTTACCTTACAAACACAAGGTACAGGGTTTGATTCCCACATGGGGTAACTGGCTAGGCTTAAAATGGCACACA